>NC_048218.1:3706452-3806983 GCF_002007445.2 Ailuropoda melanoleuca
ACGTAGAACGAAGCCCCATTTCCTTAGATTCTCCCCCAACTGTCCTCTAGTAGACTCCCCAACACCCCCTATGAGATGTCCGGGCTCTCCTGCTCGTGCATCCTCACTCGCTGCCTCGGGTGCGAATCCCGACCTGCTCGCTACAGGTGCGCTCCCGTGGTCTCTGACGGGGGCCTCACCAGAACAGACAAGACAGCCCCTTCCCTTACTGGCATGGCTCAGTCTGGTCTTCAAGAACATCTGTGGATTCTGAAGGGAGTAAAATGCAATCGCTGGCACTTTCGCTGGGCTCCAGACGCTGGCACACCCCCTTTGCATGTGACCGTTAGTGTCACAGAAGCTCCACCAGCAAGAGAAACCATCCTCCCTCAGCCCAGGGAGCGGCAGGTGCAGCTGCCTCCCGCTGTGGACAAGAAAGTTCCCCAGAGCCCAGGCTTCACTCACACACTGTCCACAGCTGCTTTCAGCACAAGAGCAGAGCTGAGCCGTTGAGACCAAGGCCATGGGGGCCCACAGCCAAAACTCTGTACTGTATGGCCCTTTCCAGAAAAAGTTTGCTGACCCCTGACAAAGATCCCCCCAAAAAAGACGATGACCAGGTAATTCCTTCCAGAAACAAGACCAGCTCTGTGTGCTTTACCAAGTTCAGTGTTAGGCAGTTCTGCTAAACAGGCCTCCTAGGGCCAAGGGTGTCATTGGTGAAGGTGGGGAAAGGCAAGAGGGAAGGTTAGGGACCCAAGAACTGCAGAGACAGTGGTTTAGCTGTTCTGGGACATGCTCACCAGCACTGGAGTGGAAGGGCAATCCGGGGTGGGACGGTGTGAAGGGGACCCGGAGGGAGCAAGCCAAGGGAAGGGCAATATCGGTGCAAAAGCCTTCTCAGGGCGCCTGGGGGGCTCCATCGGTTGAGCGTCCAACTCTTGGTTTCGGCTCAGGTCATGATCTCAGGGTCGTGGGATTGAGCCCCAAGTCAGGCTCTACAGTCAGGAGGGAGTCTGCTTAAAGCATCTCCCTTTTCCTCCGCCCCTCCCTCCACTTGTGCTTTCTCCCTCTCTCCTAAATAAATAAATCTTAAAAGAAGCCCAAAAACATGCAGCGCCTGGGTGGCTCAGTCGTTAATTGTCTGCCTTCGGCTCAGGGCATGATCCCTGCGTTCTGGGATCGAGCCCCACATCAGGCTCCTCCTCTGGAAGCCTGCTTCTTCCTCTCCCACTCCCCCTGCCTGTGTTCCCTCTCTCGCTGGCTGTCTCTCTCTCTGTCAAATAAATAAATAAATCTTAAAACAAACAAACAAACAAACATCTTTCTCAAAACCTTCACCTTGGAGCTCAGGGTTTCAACTTGGTTTGGGCCAGAATGAGCTACACAGGTCAGACCTCCCCTCCCCCACCGGATGGTTCCTGCAGCCCCCCCCCCCCAGGGGACCGAGGGAAAGCAGCACCTTGCACCTGGATGTTGATCACTTCGTAGACGCGCTTCACGACCTCGTCCAGCATCGCGGAGACGCGGGCCAGCGGCGCCGGCCGCGGCAGGCCCAGCAGCAGCTGTGACACCGTACTGGCGGTGTCCCCGCGGGCTGACTGTAGGTGGTGGACAGCGGGGCGTAGCGGCTGCAAGGCGCTGGCGACCTGTGAGGCCAGAGTCAGAGCGTCACTCGCGGCCCGGCACCCGTCAGACGGACAGGGAGACTGAGGCCGGAAAAGGAAAGACTAATCGCACGCCCGGGGGCGCTCGCACACGCACGCACACGCACGCCATTCTGCTCCGCAGAAAAACCCTTCTGCGATGTTTCTCTTCATCGTCCCGGTGGAAGTCCTACAAGCCAGACCNTGGACAAGAAAGTTCCCCAGAGCCCAGGCTTCGCTCACACACTGTCCACAGCTGCTTTCAGCACAAGAGCAGAGCTGAGCCGTTGAGACCAAGGCCATGGGGGCCCACAGCCAAAACTCTGTACTGTATGGCCCTTTCCAGAAAAAGTTTGCTGACCCCTGACAAAGATCCCCCCAAAAAAGACGATGACCANTGTAAATGCTTTAGCAGTGGCGACGGTTGAGTTGTGGTCCCTTCAAGAAACACCAGTGTTGGAGTCCTGATTCCCGGAGCCTCGGAGTGGGATCAGGACCCTTATTTGAAGTAGGGTCATTGCAGCTGTCGTTAGTTATAAGGCNAGGTAATTCCTTCCAGAAACAAGACCAGCTCTGTGTGCTTTACCAAGTTCAGTGTTAGGCAGTTCTGCTAAACAGGCCTCCTAGGGCCAAGGGTGTCATTGGTGAAGGTGGGGAAAGGCAAGAGGGAAGGTTAGGGACCCAAGAACTGCAGAGACAGTGGTTTAGCTGTTCTGGGACATGCTCACCNCCCTCGGCAGGAGCCAGCCCTGCCCGCGCCTCGCTTCCAGACTGTGTCTTCCGGACGTCCGGGAGAAACGTGTGCTGGCGAGCCCTGCACCCGCGGCGCTGTGTCCCGGCCGCCCCAGGAAAACCCCTGGCCCACCGTCGCCTGGAGGTAGACGTGGAATCAGAAGTAGGCAGAAACCACCGTCTGCTGTCCTACACGCCCGGGTTTTGCTTTCTGTTTTGTTTTTGAAGCTTAAAACGCTCTTTTCTCAATTCATACGAATTCTTTCCCCCTCCTGGTATCTCCAGATCCCAAGACAGCGTTGGCGGCACCAGAGCAGGCTCTGCCAGCAAAGCCCCGGGTCTCCCGAGGAAGCAGAAAGGCACTTTGGGGGGCACTAGAGCCAGTCTCCCTGGCAGACCCAAAACCCCTTCCTCCCCGGGGGGACAGAGCTGTCCATGGGGGAGGCAGAGGAGGGCGCCTCGGGCTCCTGGCCGCGTGGGGATCCGCAGTCAGGGTGCCCAGCACCGGCGGCGGTGGCGCACGTGGAAGGCAGGACCCCTGCAGGAGGGAACAGTCTGCCTGGAGGAGCAACACCCCCGCACATAAAGAGGAAAGGGGGGGACCCGGGACAATAAAATTTAAAATACCAACAACCGCAACTCAGAGCCCACATTGTCGGCACCGCTATAAGCTCCTTACATGTACTGTTTAAACCACAGAGCCCTATCTCAGGTGGGAGGATGATTATTCCGATTTAATGGAGGTGTCAGAGGCCCAGAGAGGTGAAGTAACTTGCCCAAGGTCACACAGTGACAAGCGGCAGTGTTGGAATTTGCCAGGCAGTCTTGCTTCAGAGCAATGTTCTGACTAGCCAATTGGGCAGCCCCAGCCCTCAACAAGCCAAAAAGAGACAAAAATCCCTTCCGGATGGGACAGTTAAGGAGGCCTCCAGGGGAAGGTGACATCCTGGAACACCTGTCTAGCTGCTTTCCTGGATGGCCCAGACAAAGTAAGTGTGAGTGCCACCTGTCCTGGGGCTGCCCCTGCCTGTGGGCCACACATCAAGGAAGGGCCCTGCTCTGTGACTGACCCTGTGACCCCCAGTCACAGATGGGACACATCTATGAGCTCTAAAGGTCGGGCGGGACCAGCCACGTCTTGTGCCCGGCTCAGCGTAGAAGGAAAACGCGGGGCCCCTTGTTCAAGAATTATCCAACGGGTCATGAAGCAGCAGTTGAACATCAAGCCAAGGGTGAGGACCTTCTATTCATGGGGTGACTGTACGGGTCAGTCACCCAAGAAGCCGGCCCCGAGGTCAGACTGTCCCCCAGGGGAGAGCCTCCCGGGGTGAGGAGCCAGGCGCTGCCGCCGCGGGGCTCCCAGCACGGGTGGAGCCATGCAGCGTGGGGAGGCTCCATGAGAAGGCTCTGCCGAGCTGTGTCCGCAGCGGGGGGCTCTCCTCAGGGGACATGCGGCCACATCTAGAGGCAGTTCTGGTTGTCGCAGCGGGGAGTGTTTCTGGCTTCCTGTGCGCGGAGGCCAGGATACTGTGGAAACCCTAGGATGACAGGCAGCCCCCACAAAGAAGAGCCACCCCACCCCAAATGTGGATCGTGCCCAAGTGGAGACCCCGCATCGAGAAGCCCCTGCCCGGCCCGGCCCAGGAGGCCTGCAGAACTCCACGGGGTGGAGGCTAGAACCTCAGGGATCTTGAATGAGGTTAGCGAGGGCACAGCTCTGGGGCCCAGGCCATCTACACCGCGGCACCCTTCTGTCTAAGCTAAAAGCTCACGGGCTCCGTGCTCCACGTGGTGACGGGCTAGCTTACGGCGCTGCTATCTCAGAACACGTCAAGCCACGCTGAAGGATTCACATTTAGTTCAGAGTCAGCCATGTTGGCGTCACTTGTGGAACCCCGCCCCGACCCTCTGTTCCTACCCAGTGCCTCCCCCGGAGTCAGCCCGGGCAGCCTGCCCTGGAGAGGCGCCCGGACCAGCCCCCTGTCCTGCCCACCTACCATGGAATGCAGAAGCCGCATGTGGTCCAGGAGTCTGGGGTCCACCGCCTCGAGCTCCTTGAAGTCCATTTTCACCAGGACAGTCACCTGGTACCAGAAGGTCACCGGGCTCTCTGGAGCTGCACGAGGACACATTCTGATGAGCAACGGGCCTGGGATGGGCTGGGGCCAACAGAGGCTCCCATCAAGAAATCCGCTGCCGGGAACAGTGTGGGCACTTCCCCCACCTGCTGGCCCTCCTTCTCTTTATGCGCCCCGTATACTGTTCTATTGTATATAATGTACGCCAGATGATATTGTCTATGTTCTATATAATACAATGGAGAGAGTGTAGCAGTATGATTGATGCGTATTATATGGGGTATGATATTCTACGCTGTGCAATGTGTATATTATTACATTATACTGTACTGATAGGACATTGTGCTGATATTACAGCATTATAACATAGATCCCGTATGATGTATATACATTATTTATATATATTTCCCTAGTTCTGAACCTTGACCAACCTCTTCTCCTGGGAGCAGCCCATGGTCAAGAGCAGACACGTGCATACTGCAGGCCAGGCTGCAGACCTGCCAAACCAGTGCTCGGAGAATGACCTCCATCCCTGAGGTGCTGCAGGAGCCCCCAGCCACCAACTTTACGTCTCCTCACTAGAACACAGCTCAGCTTCCAACAGGCACCACCCCGACCCCTGGCTTCTCCAGCACACCGGAAAGATCGCAGTCACTGCTCTTCCAAGAATATCCTCCTTCCTTGGAGCACCTGGGAGCACTCCTCGCCCTGAGATTTCAGTGGCAGGATTTGGACACAGACTTCACCCAGGAGTGGAATGCGCCCATGCACACGGCTGTAGGCTCTCTGTAAAACCAAGCTGCGGCTTCTGGGAACCCACCCACCCAACCTTCACCCAGACCAGGGCTTCAACCCTACCTCGGGGGGCAGGAGCCACGCAGTGGCGGCCCCGGGATGAGGGGCAGCACTTCCGAAGTCCCGGGCAGTCTGTGTCCAGGATGCATGATGAGGCGGGTGCTTCCGGCCCGACCACCGGGCAGACCCCAGGTCTCGAGGCAAACTCCCTGGACCGATTCAGAGCTGAGGGGAAAGTGATTAGCAATCAGTGATGTTGGCCACAAGCACTGGTGTTCCCAACACTGGATTCCATCTGGGTTCCTAGAGACACGCAGCACGATCTGCTCAAGGGCCATGTCCTGGTCTGGGCGTCACCTCGCCATGCACGTCCTTCAGAGCAACCGTCCAGGGCCGTTTGCTCTGACTTGAATATAGTTTAATCATCTTTCCTGGAAGGAGGACAGTGTGAGCTGGCGTGCTCGGTGTCCCCTTCTTTCTAGGCCAGGTGCAGGGGCTCCACCCCCTCCCCCACTTAGAGTCACCCTTGCTGCTCTGTGTCCCCATAGCTCACTCATTCAATATTTATTGAGCGCCTACTATGTGCCAGGCATGTGATAGGTGCCCAGGATCCAGCAGGGGGCCAGCGGCAAAGTCCCTGCCTTTGGGATACTTAGATTCCAGCGGGCAAGGCCAGTATGCACACAGACTTAGAGAAACCAAGCCCGGGAGTGGCGGAGACATGGTGGGCTTTTGAAGAAAAGGGCTTTTGGGGACTGAGATGCAGTGAAACTACCGGAGAATCCGTGGGCTTATGGGGATTGGCCAGGGGTCATGGTGCTGGCGCTCAGTGTGGTGGAAAGCTCGAGAGCAGGGAGAAGAATCTGACCCTGGGGAAGCTGGGGTGCTGTCCTCGGGGGGGCGCTCTGCTGGGGGGTGCCCTGTGGCAGGACCCGCAGCGGTCTGCGGGGCTGCACACCCAAAGGGGCAGCTGGGCTCAGGGCAGCAGCAGATGAAGGGAGCCCAGCAGCCAGGAGCTTGAGGAAGCTAGGGACAGGAGGGAGGGACACAGGTGTCGGGGGAAGGGCCTGCATGATCCACAGCCTTCCTGTTGCCCACCCCGGGGATGAGGGCTCCAGCTACCCTGGGTGTCAGGCAAGTGCATACGGCTCTGCCCAGATTTGTCTGAAGCCCCACACCCTACCGGACCTTTGAAAGTGCCATTCCAGGCCCTCCAGCCTCCAGGGAAAGGAGAAGTGGTCAGCAGGTGACCACACTCTGCAAGTGTCCCACAAGGGTGGGGAAGGTTAATCCCTGGGAGACGCATGGGGTCCCACGTGGAAGGGGCTGCCATCCCAGGGACAGCCTCCCTGGCTTCCCCCAGGGTCTCCGCAGAATGCTCCGCAGACGGCAAAAAGGTGGGGCCCCTCCTAGTGCTGGGAGCACATCACCTGGGGCAGCTGTGCCAGCCGAGGAGGAGAGGAGAAAGCCAAAACTGCCCAGAGGGGGGAGTCTGCGTTCTCTCTTCTCACAGAGCCAGGCCGGCCACTGCCATGTGACCTGCTGAGCGGGGGCTTGACGTTCAGCCTCAATACCATTTTCCTCTGCATGCTGTCCGGGACTCCCTCACCACTTCCCAGTCCTCCAGGTGCCTATTTCAACATGTGAAGTCCTGGAGACGTTGCCCCGTTGGGGCTGGCTCCGGGGGCATGGAACAAGGGCATGTGGTGCAGCGGGAGATCCTTGCTGCGATGGGAATGCCAGCATCCCTGTAGGGCCGCTGCTCAAGGACCTCAAGGTCATTGCCTTCCCTCCCAGTGCAAAAACCAATAGGCTAAGGAGACATGAGACTAGATGTAAGGTGAGCTCCCAGGACAAAAAAAAAGACACTGGGGGGGAAAAAGTAAAATCCAAATAAAGCGTGAGGTTGAACTAATGGTGATACACTACGTTGGTTCCTTCGTTGGTGCAGATGCACCATGGTGACGGAAGCGCCACCATCAGGGGAGCCGGGGAGGGGCTATGCGAACCGTCTACCGTGTCTGCCACCTCTCTAAATCTGCAACTACTCTGAACTAAGAGGTTTATTTACATGAAAAGAAAATACAGGCCACCAAGAAAAACTGGCTTCCAAAAATGGTTGCCTGATCACAACAGAAGTGATTTCAAGTTAAAGTTCATCTTGATGTGGCTGCTGCTGGCGTTCCCCCTCCGTCCTTGGAGCCCGACTGCTTACTGAGAGCCCAAGAGAACAGTCAACAGTTCCAGCTTGGTGGAAAGTCAAAAATCTGCTTCTCCTTCCACGAACTCAGCACAAACAATGAAACAGGGCTGCCCAGCGCCTGGCAACCCAAGGTTAGTCAGAGGTCAGCGAGACGGCCCAGAGGTTTCTGTCAGGACAGAGGCCCTGACGTCTCTCCCCAGGGCTGCGCATCTGACCGGCTCTGGAATCATGGTTCCCGCCCCCCCTCCTTCCCCAGAGGGGTCCTGGTCACCCGCTGGGGGAGCCTCCCGGCCCCATGGGGTCCCAGACCCCCCAGATGACGAGCCTGTGGAAATCAGGGCTGTCACCATAGTGGGTGAGTGTCGGCTGAGACGTTCTTAGGAATTCGCGGCGAGTGAATCATCCCACCGTGCACAGCAGTGTTTGTGCCAGACGATACTCATCACCGCGTTATTTATACTAACAAAACGTTGGAAGCAGCTAGACGATCGGTGGCAGGGGCTTGCTTCATCAGTGCTGCTATATCCGTGCCTATGACGTAACGCCACGTGGCCATTAAATCACGCTGCGCATAGTATCTATTGACAGGAACGACGTTCCAGACGAAATGCTAAGTGGGAAGAAGATGGTACAAAGAATCCCGGTCAGGGTGACCATGCGTTTCTAGAACGTTTGCCCTGCACGGGGGCTACAGGAGAATATCGACCGTGGTTGTGTGTGGGCAGTGGGCATATGGCTAATTTCTCTTTGTTCTTTCCTGTGTTTCCAGATTTTCTGCCTGGCTCATGTATTCACTTTTGTAATTATATTGATGATACATTTAAGTCAAGTAATGTATGACTTATCATTGTTTCCCCAATGCTGGACTTTAAAAAAAATGGAAAAAGTCATCTATCTAGACTGAAGAGAACATCACGTGTGTGCTCATAACTGCCTTCCCTTTTTAGAAAGTCAGTTGCCGAGTGGGAGGGGACAGAGCCAGCCAGTCTGGGGGTTCGTGGTTGCCCGGGGGTAAGACTCCCAGCTGAGAAAACCCATTGCCAAGATGCGGGTCACCCCCCCCCACACTGGGAGGGAAGAGTACCCTCTGCCCTCCGGTCCTCCCCAAATTCCCAGGCTGTGCCCCGTGGCTACCACAGGGGCCGGCCCCTATCTCATTCTGGGCAAATCAAGCAGCAAGACTTCTTCTCACTTCCTGTTCCAAAGAGCCAGGCTGTCACTGGCACCTGTGAACGAGCTTTGATCAAAGGAGCCGAGCAAAGAGTGCACAGGGTGGTGCTGCCCCACACAAGGCCCCGTGGCAGCTGCGGTGTCATACCGGGCCCTCGCACCAAGCAGGGCCCTTGCTGGGAAAGAGACCCAAGCTACGTGTCCTGCCCCTCCCATCTCCTCCCCTCCCCCACCCTCACCCCCACCACGGCCCCCGTCCTCAAATGCTGCCAACCAAATCCGACCAGGGTTTGGGGAGACCCAGCCCAAGTCTGTGCCACCTTGGTCAAGGCACCTGCTCACCCCCAGGTCTGTGACCCCATCTGCATGGGGGGGGGTTCTCCCGGCCGTCAGTGACCAGGAACCTGCCTGGCTGGCCTGTCATAAAGGGCACATGCTGTGAAGGTCCTCTCCTTCCTTCTGGGCTCCCCTCCACACGGCTACTAGAACGACTCTCTGAGGCCCAAGGGGGACCCCCCACCCCACTCAGCCACCTCACAGGGGCCTCTCGTCCTCCAGGGGAGTCCCCCTTTCTTGCTCCACCACCGCCTCACCCTCCCTACACCAGCCACACCATTACCAGCAGTTCCCCCAGAGAGCCCTGCCTGTGGGACTCTCTAACTAGAATGTTCTGGCCCTCTCCACACCTGGTGAGTTCCTAATTAAAGGTGCCAACACTCCAAAAGCGGGGCTGATGTCCCACGAGAGGCATTTCCTGGGAGCTGGCTTGTGGAAGGCAAGGAAGGAGAGCAGCAGGCGGTGGGGAGGGGACACCAGCCCTCCCCCTCCCATGAGAATTCACTGCCTTAGCACAACGGGGCAGCAGCCTGACAGAAAGGCACCAGCCGGCATGGGGGGGAGGCTGGGGGGTGCTCAGACACTCCAGGGGGCTCCTCTGGACAGGTGACCTCACTAGTCAAGTGACCTCACAGCAGCAGCAAGCAGGTGGGAAAGGAGTGGCCTTCGCAGGTGAAACTGGACAGGACAGGGCGGCACCCACCATCCCCCCCCCGATCCTGACCCCCACACCAAGGTGCGGCGGCCTGAGCTCTCCCCAACACTGACCCCCACCAGCCCCGGAAGACAGGTGCTCCCAGGAAGCACTTCCTTTGTGCACGTGGCCCTTGGAGACAAGGAAAGTGGAAAGGGTGCCAGTGTCTGCACAGGAAGGGACTCCTTAGCTCCAGCCCCTGGCAGGACCCCAGGGGACAGCCCCACCCTGCAAGGGCGCCCTCAGGGAACCAGTGGGATCACGGAGCTGGCAGCAGGCTGTGGGCCCTGAGGTTTTTATGGTGGTGGCGGCCTCGGTGATAGTGGTGTCATTTGAAGTCTCATCTGTGTGTGAGACCCTCTGAACGGGGTCAGTGGGACATGTCAGCCATCTCTGTCCTCTGTGAGGTGGCTCCAGGGGCCTGAGGGAGGCACGCTCAGGATCACTCAGGGCACCAAGCCCACACAGCCTTCGCAGTGGCTGCACCAACTACATCCCGTAGCCGCTGGCTGCGGAGGGGACCGGCGCCCCTGGTGTGCAGCGTCCCGGCCTTGGGGCAGGGACAGGTCGCATGGGTGCCCCTCCCGGACCCTGGATGGAGGCTTTGTGCACTCTGGAGGCAGCAGCCCTTCATTTCTAGGGGTGGCCCCGAAACTCACTGGGGCCCCACCCTTCCCACTTCCCCTCCATGACAGGGTGGGGGCGGGGAGACCGTCTGGCAGCTCAGAAACTCATTTTAGATCTGTTATTGACTCAGATTTAACCACCACCACCACCCACACCCACACACATGCATCCTTTCCCCTGGAAGAGGTCTTCCGGAAAATTCCCTCCATGTCAAGAGGCTGAGCTCCGAATGTTGCAAAGCCCAGCCCCCCGGCCTCACACACTGGCCGGGCACAGCCACACTCGTCCTCCGGGGAACTGCCTCAAGCATCTTCCAAACAGCCCTGAAGGAGGAAGAGCACTCGGGGCCCCTGGGCAGTTTGGGGGGCAGAGGGGACCTTTCCCTCTCTTTCACATATGGGGGCTGAGATTAGGATTTCGGTTGAAGGAAGCATTCCATGACAGCTTTTAAAAAAAACGAAAGATCTCCACCGATATAGAAGAGATTGCAATGCTGGTTCTCAAACTCGGCTACGTGTTCAAATCACTCGAGAGCTTTAAAAAAAAATCCCAGTGCCCCAGCTATGGCCCAGACCAATTCTGTCACATTCTCTGAGGACCACAGCCACCCATTAGTGTTTTTAAAGCTGCCCAGGGGCCTTCCGTGTGCAGTCAGGCCTGAGAGCCACTGCTCCAAAACAGAGGTTCTCCAAGGGGGGCCCCAGAGCATCAGGACCAGCTGGAACTTGTACTGCACCCCGACCCACTGGTTCCGAGATCGGGGCCTGGGCCGGTGAACCACACTTGGACAAGCCCTCCAGACCATCCTGATGCACGCTCTAGCTTGAGAACCATTGTTGCAGAAGGGCTAATGGTGCGAACAATGCCTGAGTCTCATCGGGGTCCTGGGGCCCCCCGCCCGCTGGCCGCCCCGGACTCACGCAGGACGCAGTAGAGGCCCAGCTGCTCGTAACCCGCACAGCAGTCGGTCACGTTCCTGGACTCGGGGACCTCCACAGCCAGGTAATGGGTTCTGTAAACCGTCTTGGGGCACCGCCTCCACGGGACCCACCCGCCGCAGGGAACGGAGGTCACGTGTGATGTCTGGACAGCCTCCACCTTCGGGACGTTTCGGATCACGCTGTTCTCGCACAGCTGGAAGCTCAGCAAGGAAAGGCCTGTTTCTGCAAAGAGGTGGGAGGAGGGACGGAGGAAACAGTGAAGAAGAAAACACCAGAATCAACTCGACAGAAGGGGTTCTGGACCAGTCCTCCACTTCTGCAAAAGCAAGGGAGATGAGACCTCCCTCACCAGCAGCCTCTGGAGTCTGCCCACCGGCCCACTGAGAAGTCAGGCAATCGCGTGAACTCCGAGGAGTCAAGGTAATGGGGACCTGCCAGCTCAGAAGTCCCCTCTGCAGAGCCTGGAGCTGGGGCCCATCCACGCTTCCCACAGCCCCGGGGCTGACGGTGCACTAAAGACTTCAGGCCTCTGGAGCTGGGAGGAGATAGATCTCTTCCCTCGAAGCACCGGCAGCCCCAGGGGACTCTCCGCGCACTAGTGGGCTCTTGGTGTAGGATGAAGGAATGCTTTGACCATCCTTTACATTATCAGATACTTAACCTCTGAGCTCTCGGCTTTATGGAACTGTACAGCCACGGGGTAGGCACCCCATATCATAGCGTGTACCCCTCACCGAGAAGCTTCTGGAAAGAGCTTTGAGACAGCAGCAGAAATCATCTGCATTGCCAACACCAGGACGGCGGCCCAAAGACGCCCTCCTTTGGCTCCACAGCATCCCACGAGTGTGCAGAAAGCGAGACTCTGGGGGCTGGTGACCCCTGGGGAGAAGCGGGGCTGAGCCAGCCTTGCAGCCCAGGCTGATGAGGGGGCCTGCGGCCTTACTTTGCGCAGAACACAGGGCTGGATCCCAGCGCCAGAGCAATCCCATTCCAGAGCCACGTGAGCCACGTGGCTGCCTCCCTGTCAGCACTGCAGGTGGCAGAGCCCCTGAACGAGGAGACAGCATGCTGCCCGTTCCCACCAAAGGGGTGCTGAGTCGAGGAAAAGGGAGGCCCTCGTACCTCGTACAAAGGGGTGGGCAGCAGGAACCCACTTCCCAGGCCAGGTAACGGCCCAGAACTTGCATAGCACGTGGATGAGGGACTGGAAAAGTGGCCATGGTGAGTGTGACCACTCACCGAATGACAATGGGACAGTGCCAAACAGGACAAAGCCCGAGGCTTCCTGCACCGAGAATTTGGGAAGGAGCTCTAGATTTTGTTTTGCATCTTAGCCTAAGAGGAGAGGCTAACCACTAATGAAAGTTACATCTCCCAGCCCCTGGGGAGCCACCGTCTCCATCTGAGCATGACAAGGTCGCAGCTGAGAAACAGCAGAGCCCTTCTGAGCACAAAAGTGCATGCACACACGCACGCATGCACACACGCGTGCACGCGCACCTTCGCTGAAGCTGGTTTGGGATCTGTTTGTTGTGCTTTGATTTTTGCATTCCTCCGGAGGCCACTGGGTCCTCTCCAAGTCTGGCTTCTCGGCAGAGCCCACAGGGGACACCTTACAGCAGGTCCTCCCATTCTACAAATCCTTCCAGGAGCCATCAGCGTGGGAGGCGGGGGTCCTGGCTTCTGGTCTCAGAGGCGGGAAACAACGCTCCGGAGTGAGCGTGGTCCTGGGGTCAGAAGTTGGTGCCCAAATACCAGCTTTGTGATTCTGAGCACGTTTCCTGCCCTCCCAGTGACCCCATCTTGTCATCTGTCAAATGCTAACTATGTCCTAGAATTAAGTAGATGAAACTCGGCCTGGGAAGGTAGTATGTGGCAGGAAGGGCAAGAAGCTGGATAACCCCGACGCAGCCCTGAGCCTCTGCTCCCGTGTCCCCACAGGCACAGCGAGGTTTGAGGGGGACGTCCTCACAGCTCCAGCTTCTTGAGGCCGAACGGTTTACATATTACCCATCCCACAGGAAAAATCAAGTGAAAGAAATCACAAACCAACATTCCACTTGCAGGGGGAATAAAACTTTAAACCAGTGCTAAACTGAAGTTGGCTGTAGAAACAGAGGATCTGTGTGAATTCCCAACAGAATAAGACAGATTTCAGAGGGAAATGACTGCAAAGGTTTGCAAGCTCAGGTCTCTGCAGTCTGGGGCTTCAGAAACCCAACATGCTCTCCGCAAGAACGTGGGCCTGGCAAAGGCTCTGGGTGCCCTCACTGCCCCGTTGGCCACTTTTCACCTTCACGTACCAAGGAGGACACGGGGGGCTAGCAGACCCCAAGGGAGGGGGTCCAATTCACAATCCCGAGCCTGCCTGACAGGGGAAGAAGTTTCGAGCCAGGGCCCAAGGCAAGGGTCACCCTGGTGGAAATTCGGTCCCTGACCACTCTGGGTGTCCCTCCCCTTACTCGCAAGTAGGGGACTCCAACCCTCCGAGACCCGAGACTCAAGACTCGGGAGACTTTGATTCTGAGTCTCCAGGAACTCACTACCCGGTGTGGCCTGCGGGCCGGCAGCACCTGTACCAGCGGCAGAAATGCGGAGTTCCAGGCCCCACCCCAGACCCGCTGACTCAGAATCTGCATGTGAACTCCCCCAGCCCCCCAGTTACTCAGAGGCACACACACACCACCTCCTCAGTGGTTACCAGAAAGCTCGGCAAGATGGAACTGATGTCGGCTCTCAAAGCAGACGCACCTTTGCAGGGCCGCCATCCCTACGAGGCCTGCTCCCCGGGAGCCCCCCGCTCCTCCAGCATCACCCATGCCGAGCTCCGAGCTCCGAGCCCTCACCTGTGAAGCCGCTGGCCCGGCTGGGGCCTGCCGCGCTGACCAGAGCAAGCAAGGCCAGCCAGAGGGTCCTGAGCATGGTCAGGCCGAGGTAACGCGGCTCCAGGCCTCCCCCGAGCAGCCACACAAAGGGCCCTTCTGCTCCCGGCGCCGCTGGCAGTGACGATGGCTTCAGAGCATGTGCTCCGAGCGAACAGTCCCTTATGCCTGCTCGTTAACACCTGCCACCACCACGGCCAGGTCCCTCGGGGAGCCCATTCTAGCTCCAGACAGATGGCATCTTTCAGCACCCAACCAGCAGCTGGCATCACTAGGTCCCATCTCGTTGTTACGCAGAAAACCCGTTTCAGACCCAGATCTGACTCCCTCCATCAAGCACGAAGTATTCTCTTTCCTTATCGCCGAGAACTGGCAGGAGAAAACAGCAGCACATCAAAGTGGATTCAGAAAGGCGTCCTTCACACAGTTGGACGATAACAGATCAAAGCCATAAAAATGTTCATACCCCTCCCCCCCATGACCTCCTCCCCGGGGCTGCTGCGAGGGCCGCGAAGCTACTGTCCAGAGAGGTCCGTTCCTCGTCAGCATGTAACAGGGAGAAGCGCTGAAGTGAGCCGTCCCCGGAGAACGGGAACGTGAATCATTACAGAGCAACAGGTGCAACGTCACAGAGACGCGGCTCACCACGCAGAGGGGGAAACGACACAAAGTCCACAGTCCCTCGTGAAGTTCCATCCCCGTGAGCGACGACTCTGCATGCTTCTGTGAACGCGGGCACACAGTCCGGACAGAGCCATGGGAACAAAAGGGAAACCATGCGGGTGGTGGGGTGACAGGTGCTTTAGGCTTGATGTCATGGCCCTCACGTCCCGGGTGACATGGATTTGTCATTTCTAGTCGGCGGTGCCTCCCTGCTCCTCTGAGGCGTCACCTTTCGTGGCTCGGTGCTCAAAGCCAGAGCGCATTTCTAACATGAGATGAAGATCTCTAGTCCTACTGAGAAAACTTGCAAATAAGGTAACAAAGAGCTGTCTTGGCGGTAGGGCTCACAAGCGCTATTCCCTTGTGCTCCAAACACAAAACAGCTCTTCCAGAAGGGACCTTCCGGCCTAACTCCGGCACCAACGTTGCTACATCCTTTATCCCCAGTAGATTAACCTGTAAGATGATTAACGGCTGCATTTGCGTGGTTAGTGGTTACACGACAGATGCCAGGACAAGAGGAAAAACACAAGTAGCTGGAAATACTCACGCAGCTGAGGGGCTCAGCGCGAGGGTCTTGGAAAGTCAGGCATGCAGGATTGACTCACAAACCGTGCTGTGATTTAAAAAAAGTCTCAATAAGAAAAGAGTACATTTTAAAGCTATAACATAATAGTCAAGAAAACAGACTTTAATCAACACTAACAATAAATAGGAAAGTATTATAATTAGGTCAACCGAACATTTAAAAATAGGAGATGAATCTGCATCGTAACGTTCTATTATTATCTCTTAGAACTTTTGCTGGTATAATGTATGAATGCTTCTAGAAAGTAGGAAGGTGCAATCCAGGATAATATTACATGCAATTGAAATTGGCTCTATGCACTGTTTTCGCTCGTCTTTAGAACCACTCTGGGAAGTAGGTCCTTATCTCCATTGCTCAGAGAAAGAAACTGAGGGCCAGAGAGAGTGCACAGCCAGTGACTGGGAGAGTCAATCTTGAAGCCCAGATTCTTCACACTCCACTCCACCCCGTCTGGTCATAGCTCCAACCAAGAGAACATCCAGCCAGGCGCCCCAAGAGCACAGAACCAGGTCGAGATAGCTTTCCAGCTGAGCACGCCATGCTAATTTGGAATTGTCCATAAAACTTTGTCATACATGCTTTCCCTTTATGTTAAAGCTAGCATGATTAAAAACTCTCAAAACGGACCGTCTGTTTCTAGCGTGGTCCTCCCTCCACCTCCTTTCCTCACAAGCACACGGAGAAAACCATGTGCGCTGTGACTTCAGCCACAGGGAGCTTATTTATGCACAGTTCTCTGCATGACGGCCACAGGATTTTCCCACATATTTCTTTTCCATGTAAATGCTCTGAGGAGAAAATAACCCTGCACTGTAACCCAGGGGGGAGAAGGACGTCCCTCCAGGATGTCAAGTTTGTCACTTCCAAGAAGCGTCCAGTCACATGTCCATCCGGCAAAGAGCCCCCCGGGCTCCCTCTCCTCTCGCAGGGTCTCCGTGCAGAAAACCCAGCATCTTGCTCCACACGGTCTCTAAGAACCGGGGATCTGGTGGAAGCTGCGGGGTGCAGTGAGACTCATTCACACAATACTCACATGTGCATACAAACACACACTCACAGTCATGTGCACACTCACGTGCACACCCCCACACATTCGTTCTCACATGTGCACACTCATCTGCATCCACACTCACTCACACTCAGGTGTGCATGTATCGTGCAGACGCTCACGTGCTTACGCACATTCTTGCCTGCGTGCATGCACACACTCACACACGCAGCTCACACTCGCGAGTACACACACGCTCAGCTGCTTGCACACTCACACACTCGTGTGCATGCGATGCTCTCACACACACACACACACACACCCGGGATGAGGATGTGCTTCCTGTCCCTGGAGCATGTCTCCGAGGACGTGAACCATGTCTCTGCTCTCAGTGACGGGGCGGGAGCGGGGCTCTGCCTGCTCTGTCCACCTGCAGGAGGAGGGTGAATGAGCTGACCGCAGAACGGTTCTGAGTTCTGTGGTCCTGCGCACAACAGACTCCACTACAAAATCATACCTGTCATTACCCTACAGGCCAAAATGTATGCGCCCTCAGCACCGTCCTGGCACATGGCGATCATGTCCCAGGGGACAGATGTGAGTGGCCATGGGAGAGGGGCTCACGACAGTGGTCTAGGGCAGGGTTGACACCTGTGGCATCACTCACTGCTCACAGCCCCCTTCCTAGAATCCTGCTCAGCGTGCAGCCTTGGCAACGACCATCTATCAGGTGAGCAGACCGGGAGGGGCCTCAGGTTGGGGGGTGAGCGCAGGGAGAGGCACAGGTGGCAGGGCTGTCCTGACCTCTGCCTGGGGTCCTGGCTGTGGGGACAGGTCCCTGTGGGGACAGGGTGGGGGGACAGTGCAGGTCTCTGCAGGGGTGGCGTGGGGTCTGCTCTGCTCACTGCTGGGGGTGGGTGGGGGGCGCCTTCATCTCTAAGGGGCTCTGGGTGGGATCTACCTCCAGGGAACACCGGCCGTGGTGGGCGGCCGTGACCAAGGGCTGGAGAAGAGCTCAGTAAGGCTGGGCAAAGGTTGGATGTGGGAGTTCGGATCCAATCCAAGCTGTTACCTAGAACAGTGTTTCTTGGGGCATGGTGTCCCCGGGAGGGGCTTTTGAAACTGCAGGGAACTTCTCAGCCCCAGGGGCTCAGATGCCTCAGGCACAAGAGCCTGAGGACCCCGAGGAAATCCTCGTACAAATCAGAGGATGCCATCCCGTGTGAAGCAGCCTGTCCAGTGGGGGCGGCTCTGCAGGAAATCCAGGCTGACAGCACAGGGAAGCCGACCTCCCCGCTGGAGCCCGAGGCCCCTGGGTCCCAGTCCTCTGAGAACCCACCGCAGAATCACCTCGCTCTTCCACCTGACCGCCCACACCCTTCGCAACAGTTCTCCCTCGTTGCTGATGTGGTTGCCCTTCATGGTCCCAGATCCACGCACAATCGCACACCCATTTTTTATCCTTGTCTTCTCTTCCTTTAATGTTCAGCTTTGCAAATCCTCAACATCGTAAAACCGCAGCATAGATGATGTTTGGACCCCTTTTCCACATTCCGCTTTGGTAACCGTTGCCCTCCGAGCGGGGTTAGCTGGGAAGGGAGGGTACAGCCCAGCATAGGGACACTGTCCCCAAGCCCCAAGGAGCGCGAGGGACACGCTGCTTCTTCGACTCCGAGTCAGAGCGGGTTGGACTGAGGAGAAGCAGGCCATCCCCGCACAGGTGCCCTGGGCTGCTGGGGTGCACCTGCAGGGGGCTCAGGAGGGCGGGGCTGCGAGGGCCCAGGTCCCCGCTGTCAGAGGTCGCCAGAAGACTGGGAAGGCCAACGACCGTGCACATCCCAGCTGGGGTTTATGGCCCAGGTCCCTCGCAGTGGCATGCTGAAGGAAGCAGCCAGACGTCCTGGGTCCGTCCCTGTTCTCCCAACAACCAGGTGGCTTATCGTCACTGACCTCTCTGGGCCTCAGTGTCCCGATCTACAGATCAGGAATAACTGTGCTTTCCAATTTAGAGGTTTGTGAACGCCTCCTGATTTTGTATCAATGTATGGGAAAGCAGTTAGGAAAAACGAGATACAGAAAAGCCTTCTAGAACCCCAGTCTGATTCTGAAGATCTATGGAGTTTTAGTCCGCGTTGCAGGCTATAAACCCAGGAAAGCCAACGTTTCAGCTTGAGTCCGAAGGCAGGGGAAACCAACGTCTCTGTCCAAACATAGTCAGGCAGGAGAAATTCTCTATTACTCAGGGGAGGGTCAGCCTTTGACCTGTTCAAACCTTCAACTGATTGAATAAGGCCCACCCCCATGGGGAAGGACTATCTGCTTTACTCTTTAAGAAATACCAGCATCCACCCCCAACCCAGGAAGGGGGCTCAGAATCTCTGGGGGAGGGAGGGGACCCCCTTTCCTTAAGGCACTGGGGGAATTTCAAGGAGTAGCAAGTTTGACAGCCCCGACCCAGTCCAGACTCTGGACAGTTTACTAATGAGGGGATGAAAGTGAGGTGCCCTTAGTCATGGGACATGACTGCTGCCTGTGACTGTGAACTTATTTGGAGAGAGTCATTGCAGATGGGATCAACATAAGGATCTGGGGATGAGGTCATCCTGGATTTAGGGTGGGTCCTAATTCTGGTGACCGGTGTCCTCATAAGAGAAGGGGGGTGAATTGGAGATGCACAGAGGGAAGGCCATGGAAAGACAAAGGCAGAGGTCGGAGGGATGTGTCTGCCAGCCAGGGCTGGCAGCAACGTCAGGGACTGGACGAGGTGAGGAAGGATTCTCCCTCTGAGCCTCCAGGAGAGAACGCCCCTGCCCACATCTTGGTTTCAGACTTCTGCCCCCAGACTTTGAGAGATCAAACGTCTGTGGGCTTGGCTCCAGCAGCTGCCGGACACTCATACGCCCCGCTGGGCAGAGGCAGAGCCTCACCCACCCCTTGTCATAACCCGGAAGGTCCTCTTCCCACCACCCCCTTGCCCTCTGCCCCATCCCCCTCTGTCCCATCCCCACTAGCCCCCCAGTTCCCGCAGAGATGTTTGGGGTGACCAGTAAGAGATGGTACACGCGGGATCTACTAGTAGGTAATCACGTCTGGGCGCCTGGAAGTGTGTCCGTCTATCTGAAATAATACAGTCAGGTTTCCACACCTTTCGGGCTTGGAGGGCAGGAGGAGAGCCTTCAGGAAACACCTCCAGGGTGATTGCTAACCCGGATCCCTTGGTGTCTCCCTCTGACCGCCCAGCCGCCCTCCTTCCCTGCCAGCCACAAGCAGGAAAAGCCACTGCCTTTGGTCTGATGGTCTGTGATGCCTTCATCCCACTAGAACAGTGGCTTTGCCCTTCTCTGGCTTGATGACGCCGTGCTTGGCTGAGCCTACGTTATATCAGCCATGTCTGGGGGGTTCCCCACAGGGTCGGGGGCCCTGGGCCTGCCCACGAGCCTTCTCTGCAAACCCTCCCGGCTTTCACTTAAGAAACCTCTCACGTTCTCTGGCTCTTGTACCATCTACGGTGAGTGCTTTTAGAGAGTGCCGTCTTTGTCCTGCGGCCTTCCTCCCAGCTGGAGGGTCCTGGGGTCAGCACAGCAGCCTGAGCAGGGCCTGAGGGGAAAGTGCCAGAACGCCCAGCATCGGGGCAGCCAGACCCCGACCCGGCCCCAGCTCTCCCTGCCTCCCCGCCTACCGCAGCCTCCGCAGGTCGGACGCCACAGCATTTCTTTCAAAAGGAGATTTGTCCTGAAAAAACTAGCGTGCACGTGGACGACCAGCTGTTTGTGCCCTCGGAACGCACGTGTGCAAGCCCTCACCCCCCAGGGTGGCTGTATTTGGAGTCAGGAAGTCGCGAGGGCATGAGGGTGGGGCCCTGATCCCACAGGAGTGGTGTCCTCATGAGAGGGGACACCAGAGCTCAGTCTCTCTCTCCCCCTCTCTCTGTCACACCAGGACACAGCGAGAAGGTGGCCCTCTGCCAGCCAAGAGGAATAGATCTCGGACGCCCGGCCTCCAGACCCGGGAGATGGTACGTTTCTGTTGCTTGAGTCCCGCGGTCCGTGGCATTTTGTGATGGCAGCCCACAGCTGAGTAAGATGGAGCAATTTAAGGAGCCAGTGACGTTGGTGACAGGAAGCACCCAGTGCCCTCAGTCTTGCTGGTTCTGGGAGACGCGGCCGGAGATGGGCTCAGAGCCCCCGGGGTTGAGCAGAACGTTCCCAAGAGCAAAGCCAGAGCCTGCCTCAGAGGGGCCACGAGCGCACACTGCCAGCCTCCACAGTGTGTCCCACTCCCACTCTCCCTGCAAGCAGCTCAGTGCACAGGGTCTCTGGCAGCCCCAGGGGACACAGGAAGCTGCTGCAGACACATGTGGTGCCGGGGGGCGGGGGTGCACAGAGAAATTGCGGTCACTGCCTCTTGCTGGGGCAGCCGTGTGCCTTCTCCCACGGGCACCACGGCCAGCCCGGCCCGTTGGCCTCCTGGATCCGCTCACCAGGAGGTGGGAGACGGGAAGGGGGACGTGAGAGGCTGCTGTCCAGGCAGAGAAGAATCAAAGCCACAAGAAAAGGAGAGGACGAGACAGAGAAATCGGCAGCACAAGTTACACTGTCCTCGGTGTTGGTTCTTTTCACCGATAACCTGTTGGCAGAGCCAGCCCTCCTCCTGTTCGCTCACTCGTTCCCGGGCCGTCCATGTGTGCTCCCCCCCACCCCCCGCCAGGAACGCAGCCATGGCCTGGGCTGACCTGGCCTTCCAGTCTGCTGTGGGCTACATTGTGTCCCCCAAAAAGAAGTGTTCAAGCCTACCCGGGTACGTGCGAGATGAAGTGTTTGCCGAAGTTGTTGAGTTAAGGGGGGGTTATGCTGGCTTGGGGTGGACCTCAATCCAGTCGCACTGTGTCCTCATAAAAGAGAAACATGGGCACCCACACACACAGTGGGAAGGCTGTGTCACCACAGAGCCACGGACTGGAGTGATGACAGCGCAGGCCCAGAGACGCCAGGATAGCAGCTAGCACAGAAGGGAGCGCGGCCTGTGACACCTGGATTTGGGGCTTCGGGCCTCCAGGTGGTGAGAGAACACATTTCTGTTGGTTCAAGCCCCCAGGGTGTGGCGCTTTCCCAGGCAGCTCTGGAGATCCACAAAGCAGAGGACAGACATTGAACAAGCTCACAAGCGGTCACGTCGCGACAATAGTTATGTCCCCACGGTTGGGAGCTCAGACCCGCAGGGAGCTGGCACAGCCTGCGAAGGCTCTGGGTGGGGAGCTGGCTTCCTGCAAGGAACCTGTTGGGGGGACGGTCCCCAAGGCTCAGAGGGAGCAGGTGAGGTCCCACCCATCCTTCCAGCCATCGCCCAGGACAGGTGGCATCGGGGGCCGCACCTCTCTGGGATTGAGCACCTCCCCTACACCTGTGCGCGAGGGGTGACCCCTCAGGGGTACGAGATGGGGCCTCCGTGTCCCTGAGGGCTGGGTCAGTTTCAGGAGGTATTTGGGTCAGATAATGAGGCCTGTTAAGCACCGAACGCCTTATCTAGAGGCTGTGACAAGGAACAGCTGGCACCGAAGGGACCTGCCTGAGGAGGTAGGGGGCCCCCCACTCCTCTGACCCCCCCAGGGGCACCCACAGGGCCCCGCCTGCACACCTCCAGCCTCAGAGTCTGAGATACGGCCTCACCAGGGGGCGGCTTCAGTTCCGGGCTGCAAGTTACGGAGCCGGAGGGACCAGTGGCCACTCTGGAAGAAATGGCCCTCGGGCCTCATGATCCAGCTCCAACCCCAGCCCTCCACTCACTTCCTGGCAGGCTGGGGAGGCCCTCCCTCGGGCTGTGCCCCCCCCTCCGCACGCAGGGAGTGCTGCCCCCTCACAGGTGGTCCTGAGCACATGATTGGTGGCTCGTCAAGGCTGGTGTCCTCGCTCTTTCCTTATGAAGCTTAAGGACAAGAGTGACCATGAGTTTCAACTATAGTCACTCCCTGTGTCGGGGACCCACTGGCCTAACGGACTCCTTGCCACAGTCATTCCGGGACAGACAGGTGGGCACCAAGGGCCTGGCCACACTAGACCCAGATGGGGTCTGGCCGGTGCTAGGAAGCTGTCCCCACCGGTAGCAGGCAAGGAAGGCTCGGCCTATGCCGGGCCAGGGGGTCCTGCAGCAGGTGATCAGGGTTGAGGCAGTCGGGTGACAGCATGGCAGCCAGGACCGCGTGAATCATGAGCACACAGATGACACAGACAGGGACCCGGGACAGGGGGTCGGGTGGCTGGCCTCAGGGAGGTCTGCCAGTGGAGGCAGGGCTGGCCCTGGGCCCAGAAACTGCTGGCCCTGGAAGGGAAATGACAAGGGCTGTCGTGGGATGGCGTGGGCCCTCGAGCAGATCGTCACAGCCAGAGCACAAACAGACACAGAGCGGAGTGGCAGGAACTGGGTCCAGGGTCCAAGCCAGCCTGAGGTCGGAAGCCAAGGTCAGGTATCACAATTGGGGCCAGGCCTGCAGAGGCCATCAGGTCAGTGTTGGACCAAGAAGGAAATAAATCTTGGTCCAACTGGCCCTGGAAAAAAGCCAGTTCCTGCTGTGCCTTCCTGCCCTGCCCCAAGCCTGCCCCATCCCTCTTCCCTCTGGGTTTTTGGTCCCTTTATCCTTTGTATCCATGGGAATATTCTTTCTATCTGCCCTGAGAGATGGTGCCAGCACCATGGGAGGGATCGTGGCCAAGACTACGTCCTCCTGGTACCCAGCCCAGTGTCTAGCGTATGTAGGGACTCAGTAAGTGCTTGCTGACTGAGTGGCCTTGGGTCAGTCCTCCTGAACATGAGGGGATCGCCAGAAGAGAGGTGGCCTTCCCCTACCCTCTGTTCTGAAGGCAACTTATTTCCGGACACACAGCCGGCCACTTTTCCCAGAATAAACAGGCGCACTGTGGCGTGCTGGCCATCAGGAGAATGTCTGCTAACTGGTGGTTAGGGCTCAGGCCCCCTCACCTTGTGGCCCCCTCTCCTGGGAGATCCCAAAGGGGGAAAGCCCCCTTCTCAGCAGTGCTCCTCACCGGCTTCCTGGCGAGGGAGTCCAAGAGAGAGGGGAAGTCACTCCCAGCCGAGAAACGGATGCTCAGCAGGGCACCTGTCTTAGAAACAGACTTAAATTTAATCTTACTGTGTATTTTAAGGACTCACGGGGTGGCAGTTCCCCCTACACTACCTTGCACTTGCCTCCACTGCTTTACGATCCCAGACCCAGGACACGGCGTGGCTGCATCCCAGGACAGAGGGTGGCTCGGAAGCTGGCCCTCCCCTTCATCTCCCTGCCTGCTCTGTTCTTCCAACCCAGCGGCGGACCGGCCTGGGGAGGACCTGACTCAGGGCTGGCCCCAAAGGGCGGCTCTTTCTGGCGAACAAGGCGACCCCCTGGGAAACCATGGGCGGGCGTTTAAACCAATAGCAGCAGCAATACCGTGCAGAAATCACCGGACACTCAGCCCCGAGGCAGGGCACTGCCTTCCCTCACCAGACACTCAGCCCCAAGGCAGGGCGCTGCCTTCCCAGGGACGGGAAAGCAAGGCGGCCACAGTCACCCCTGCAGGGTTTGGTAGCGGGTTCTCAAAACTAGGAACTTCCCTCCAGATGACTAAGCCCTTTTCTATTTTCCAAAGGCTCTGGCGCTCTGGCGCTTTGCCGAGGCTTTTCTGGGGAAGGGGGACCCTGGGGCTCCAGTCCCAGCATTTGCAGAGCAAATAACCGAGTGTTTACCGAGCAGCGTTCCGTGGTCTGGGGCTTGTATAAATAAAAGATAGACAGATGAGAAAGTCCAAATGGAAAGACTGGCTTGGAATGTCCCACTGGGGGGGGGGGGCACGGAGGGCAGTTTTCCATCCCAGAAGGAGAAAGATAGCGCAGTGTTTCCAGCGCGGTTTCCAGAGCCTCTGCAGAACGCGTTAGAGAGAAACGGTATACGCGGCCTCTGCCTCCTGTGAGCATCTCCACGGAGGGTTCGAGCAAGTGGGGGCTACCCTGGCAAGGAAGAGATGACACCAAGGATAGGAGGTGCTGTGGGTGGGACCCAAATTCAGGTCTGCTCGGAAGCTCCGAATGTCACTTTTGGGAAATAGGGTCTTGGCGATGTACTGAAGGTAAGGCTCCAGAAGGAGACCATCCTGGATCGGGGTGGGGGGGCCCGAATCCAACGCCAGCCCCCCTAACACACAGAGGAGGCAGAGACCCCTGCCCAAGAGCACCAGCCCAGCCCCCGGGGCCCCAGCAGCCGCAGGGGCAGGAGAGACCCTCTCCCGGAGCCCTGGGAGGCAGCCGGCCCAGCCCACACCTTCATCTCAGACTCTGGCCTCCAGACTGTAGGACAATGAATTTCTGTGGTTTTAAGGCACCAATGTTGTGGTAATTGGCTGTGGCAGCCACAGGACACTGCTGCAAACGGAAGGGAAGGATCACATGGGGCTCAGGCAGGCTCCTGGCCCGGATCGGCTGCTTCTGGGTCGGCTGACAGCTTTTTTTTTTTTTTCAAGATTTTATTTATGTATTTTGAGAGAGAGAGAGTGTGTGCACACCTTGCGGAGCCCCACTCTGGGCTCGATCCCACGACCCCGAGATCACAACCCAAGTCAAAACCGAGAGTCGGGTGCTGAAGCCACGGAGCCACCCAAGCGCCCCCAAGACGACTTAACACAGACCCTCAGCTTGTACTGGCTCAGGGGCGAACCGCAACGTGGGGAACTAGCCTCCCGCTGAGATGCCTTTGCTCACGAAAGATGAGGCCTCGGGATGCGAGGACCGACCGGTGCAGATTTATTTCAGTGATTTGCCCTCAGGATTTCCAAACTCTTGGAGAAGATTCAATGGAGACGCTGTGGGCGGGCCAGCGACAGAGCGGAGGCTGGGCCAAGGTGCTGCCCCCTCCTTCGGCCTCGCCCTGCGCCTCTCAGCGGGGAAGGCGGCACTCGGTCACAAGTGCCCAGAGGAGGCAGCGTGGCCTGGGGGCCAGGACCATGCCCCGCGGGGTCTCGCCGTGCCCCACGGAGGGGACCGACGCCAGCAAAGAACCGTGGCGGCCTGCCTGCTCACGCGTCAGACCACGGACGCGGCCACAGCCTCCGGGGCCTTCCTTCCAGAGCCGAGACCCAGCAACGCACCAGAATTTCAAAGTCTCCTGTTCTCAGTTTTTATAAAACAGAAGAAAATGGCCTTTCGGTCACTCAATTTACCGTCTCGGAAATGCCTTCTCTTAGACGAATGGGGGGGGGAGGCAGAGGGGATGCCCCAGAGAGTCGGCCAGCTCCTCTGCCAGGGCCTTCTTCCCCCCCTGCTCTCTCTGAGGGTGTCCGGCTCTGGCCTTGGACCTGCAGGCCTGCCAGGGCCTCCTGTGGAGCTCGGCGTTGGTCAGTGGCTGCCCAAGAGCCATAGCTCTATCTACGGGGAGGAACCAGAAGGGGTCCCTCCCACCGTCTGCTCCCCGCAGCCCCAGAGACGAAGGAGAGGTGGGGGGGGCTGCGTCTGGCCCCCTCAGCCGTCTGTTTTCCACTCAGAAAGTCCTGGGACTTCCTGTCCAGCGGTGGTCCCCGTGGCTCCACCCATCTCCGTGGGCCATCCAGGGCGGTGCTGGGACTGTGAGGCAGGCACTAAGGCTTCACTCTACCTTTCTTGGGGGTCCTCCCCCCCCATTCCAAACTCCTCAGCATCCTCCTGCCTGCCCAGACGCACGACCCCCACTACCCCTCACCACTCACTCGACCCCCAGGGCACCAGGTCTGCCTGCGTGTGGACGAGGTGTGGGGTGAGGGCACCGCAGGCCGGGCCACCTTCTGCTGCCTGCCCCGCCGCCCCCCACTCCGCCTGGGACACCCACTCCGCTCTGGCTAACACCAGCCAGAGTTCAGATCCTCCTGGGCCCCTAGGGACCCACGGCTAATCAGTGGATGTCCACACAGAGGGGTAACCTGCTGATGGAATGTAGACGTGCTGGGAAGGAGGAGCTCCCCTGGGGGGACGGAAGCAGGCTTTGTGGCCGATGCCAAGCGTTTGAAAGTCTGTCATGGGGAAGAAGCACAGATTTATGTAGAAGAAAATAAAAAATGAGAGCAAGGGATGACCCCTGGAGGTTCTCCCCACATCCAAGCGTGCTGACCTCCGAGGAGGGGACCTTTGAACTGACGGCCCCTGAGGCAGCCTGGCTCTGCCCCCACCAGCGGGGTCACCTTAGACCAGCGTCGTCCACGACGTGAGCTTCGACTTCTCGTCCTGCGCGCAAGGTGCCGGCAACACACCTTCAGGAAGGCGAGCCCATCTCTAAGGCCGCCCAGCAAAAAATCGAGTGGGTGACCCCAGCCAGGCTTAGTTAACTCTCAAGTGTCTCCTAGTTACCTACAAAGCACCTGGGCCCTTTTGCTGTGAGATAAAAGTGTGGTAAATGTTAAAAAGGTGTTTTTCAGATTAAAGGCAGGCTAAAGACACCTCTCCGGTTTGCTCGTGGTCCTTGGCCGGAAGGACACAAGAGCCCTTAGCCTGAGGTCAAGCAGGAGGCTCTGGTCTAAATCCTGCCCTGGCTCGGGGCCCAAAGGGTATGGCCAAGGCATCTGCACCTTACGGCCCTCTCCGCCCCACACTGGTCTGCAGGAGCCCCCCCCCGCCGCAACGGGCGCTGAGGTGGGGGGTGACCAGCATCGCTCTGGACAAAGAATTATTCAGTTGTGGGAAGACAGGCTGACCCAGTCCAACCTGACTTTAGTTTAGCTGGGAAGCTTTCATTCTTTCACAACAAGGGCAAGATTTGTAATTAAATTCACAATCGAGAGGCGCCTGGGAGGCACAGCGGTTGGGCGTCTGCCTTCGGCTCAGGGCGTGATCCCGACGTTCTGGGATCGAGCCCCACATCAGGCTCCTCCGCTATGAGCCTGCTTCTTCCTTCTCCCACGCCCCCTGCTTGTGTTCCCTCTCTCGCTGGCTGTCTCTATCTCTGTCAAATAAATAAATAAAATCTTTAAAAAAAAAAATTCACAATCGAAGAGCCTGGCCAGAAACTTGCCTTTTAACACATGAGCAGAGTCCGAAACCAGATTCAGGAGTGGAGAATGGGGCGCCGCTGTCTGAATAAGAGACCAGGGCAGGCTGGGGTCAGGACCACGGCGTTTTGTAAGGGCAGACCCGAAAACAGGCTCTTGGAGCCCACCCCCCATCCCCACCCTGACGCCAGCCACAGGCCATCTGCCCAGGTCGGTTGGGTTTGGATTTTGTTTGCTGAGCGGTAGAAAGGAGCTGCGGATTCCAAGTCTGTAAATGTTCACGCCAGTGGTTGGGTCTGGTTTTATATTTCACTAAAGAAAGCGAAAAGTATGCCTTCCCTCCATATCACTGTGGTCGTGACAGCTGAATGCCGTGTTCCTGGAAAGGGTCCTGGACTACAAAACAAGGTGACCATAAAGGGCATTATTCTAGAAAGGACAAGAAAGTTCTGCTCATTTGAGGGGCTTTATTTTTGGACTCATCATCAGTGGCTGCATCTTCCCCCAAAAACGCGTCCTTCTGTTCCCCAAAGGAAGTAATTTCTGGACAAGTAATTATTTCACAGCTTTTCAAACCTTTCAGACCTTTGCGACGGAGGAGACACAGGCAAAGAGCCTCCCATATTCGTCCCGGGAAGAGAATTCGAGAGGACAGTGACAACAGACCGCACATCTGGCAGCCACTGATGCGCTAGGAAGGGTCGCAGCGAACCCGGCCCACGTTGTGTCCTCCTGTTCATGGGGCTCTCCGCCATCATTTGTATTTGAGCAAACGTACTGATGGTGGAAGTGCTAACTGGACCGTGTCAGAGAGACGCACTAAGCGTTAAGCACGTCCACCTGGTTTAGCTTTAAAAGGGGCATGAAATTCCAATATGGACAGTAGATTGGAGATGAGGTGGCAGTAATGTTAAGTCTCCTGATTTTGAATATATGATGGTGAATAAGAGAATGAGAACATAGAGATACACAGACAGACATATCACATGTTCAGGTGAAGATGTGTACATAGAGAGAGACACGCACAGACACATATGAAGGTCATGGAGATGGAGTGTCTTAGCCCATCCAGGCTGATATCATAGACAAGAGAACGGAACTCTCACCCTTCTGGAGGCTGTGAGTCCAGACCAAGGTGCCCATGCGTTGGATATCCGGTGAGAGTGGGCTTCCTGGTCCAGCGGCGCCGTCCCCTCACCGTGTCCTCACATGCGGCCAGGGAGCTCCGTGAGATCTCTTTCATTCGGGTGCTAATCCCACTCAGGGGGGCTCCATCCTGCTGACCTACTCACCTCCCAATGGCCCCCCTCCAAACCCCATTACGTGGGGCATTAGGTTTCAACATAGGAATTTGAGGAGGACAGAAACATTCAAGCCATAGCACAGAGGTCGTACTATACATATGAAAAGATATAAAGACATACTATTCTCTCTTTCTCTCTCTCTCTCTCTCTATGGATATATATTAGGGATTATACTGTAAATATATAATATATACATAGAAATACGTAGAAAGACAGTTTATATACATATCTAAGAAAAGGCTTATATGCATAGACGGAGATTATACCATATATATAAACACACACACACACGTGAAGAGATAAATAGAGGTTATTCCATATCTATAAGGTACAAAGATAGGTATTTTATGAAATATATACCAAAAAAATACATACATAGAGATTATGTATAGAGAGATTATGCCAGAGAGAAAAGGTGTTAGGCGAATGGGACAGAATTCTAACAATCGGTGAGGCATTTGAAGGGTACCAGAATTTCTTTGTGCTGTTCTTTGTACTTCTTCCTGAGGCTGAAATTAGATACCGCAATAAAACCTTCCCACATCCTCGTGGTGGTGCTAGGGTTTATGAAGTTTCCAGGGGACTCAGTGCCCTGGCTCCCCCGAGCAGCAGCTCAGACCGAGGATCTGGGGTCGCACACCCAGGCGGGGCCGGCCACCCGCTTCAGAGCCCGGTGCAGTCCACCCCCCAAAGCCATGCTAAGTCCCCTGGGTTCCACAGTGATAACCCCAGTGCCTGCACCAGGCCCCCACGATTGCTCCCCCAGAGAATCAGACTCTGAGCCCATTTTCCACGGTCCTTCTCCCCACCAGGCCTCCTACAGGTGCCCTGCTCGGGAGCAGAACTCCAGCATGAGGAAGCAGTCATGAGGCCCACCTGCATACACAGGCAGCCTCTCACCATCCAGGGTTCTGAGCTCCTGTCGTATTCCCACCCTGTTTCCACTCCATTCATTCAGGATGCCGTGACTGAGACCCTGCCTCGTGCCATCAGCCCCTGGGTCATACTCCCAGCTCAGATTGGGAGTCCCCAGGGTCCCCAAGGAAGGAGGGTCTTCTCTGTTTGGTGCTCCGGGGCTCAGCTTTGAGTTGGTCCAGGCCCCACTCAGCTCCCCAGGCATCCTTCCGCCTCCCCTTCCAAGCTGGACCCTGCTGTCCTCCACCTTCTGTGCTCAGAGCCCCTCACTCTGCCTCCTGCGTCTCAGTTCCCCTCCACGGCTTCTCTCCTCCGGATGCCTCAGTCTCCTATCCCGTCTTCCCAGCTGAGGGGTCAGTTGATCTTTCCTTCCCTTCTTGCAAATGGAACCTTGCTGTCCATCCATGTTTCCGCTGAGATAGGGAAGCTGAAAGACTCCATTACAAGTCTGCTTTTTGCTCTTTTTCCTGCTTCTGTTCTTGCGCGGACCTGCAGCCCCACTTTACACAGGCCTAATACAATGTATGTCCTTCTTGTAAGCGACGGAGAGCGACTGATCTCTTTAGAGTCTTCTCACACAGCAGACAGCTAGGGAAGGACCGGGGGAGAACAAGCAGACGAAGCCATCACAGGCTCATTCCAGATCACCGGCGCTATATGCCTCTATGCCAAGACCCCTGGCTCCAAGGAATAATTGACTTGTGAAGGATGCCTGGACCTTGTCCCTGTTCTACCCGGTTCCTGGATGTCCAAGAGGACACACACAGCAGACCCCAGCTGCAATAAAAACCCCAGACCCCAAAGGGGAGACTCTCTCCTTTTCCTTTCTGAGTTTCCCAGACCCTCTGTATCTACTCTCTCTCCATAGCTTCAATAGCCTCTGCCCTCATTCCCTCCCAGCTTCAGTTTGGCTGGTCCTGTGGGGACCCCTCTCGGCCCTCGGACCTGGCCTTCCTGCATCACTGCCGTTCCCTGGGCCAGAGTGTTGATGTCTATACGCTGACCTGTCGGAGTGTGGGAAGAGTTTCCCAGCACCCAGCGTGGGTGCAGCACAGGGCTACAGAGGAAACGGTCTCAGGAGCCTGTTCTAGAAGTCTCCTGCAGTCAAGGGAGGTGTAGGGCCTGGCTATGCAGAGTGTGTCCCCGGACCGACAGCAGCAGCCCCCAGAGATCTCAACAGTCGCTCAGACTCCTGGGCCTGCTGTGGTTTCAGAAGACCTCCAGGGCTCTCACATGCTCGGGAGTGTTAGAGAAGCAATGGTTTAGGGCATGCTTGCGACGGGGAGGCGAGGGAATGAGGGAATGCAAGTTATAATCAGGGATGCCGGCCTGGGAGCAAGGAGAAGGTCACACTCAAGTCTGAACGCCGAGGTTCCTACCCAAACTCCCACCGCTGCCCCTCGGACACGGGACATCCATCAAGCAGCCAGCAGGTGGGTGGGATGCCATCCAGCAAGTTGCCAGAGCAGCCCGACCCCCCAGTGTCACTGTGGGAGAAAGAAAGCAATGAGGCTGTTTTTCTGAGTGGCCTTTCTTCTCGAGTGGCCCTACCTGGCTGAGACTTTCACGGCTCCAACCCCCGGACCTCACCTGACTCCTCACAGCCCAGCACCTGGTGCACGGAGAGTATCGGCCTGAGATCAAGAAGCCGGGTAATGCAGCCGGTGACAGATCTGGATTATAAATCTGCCCCGGGCAGTGGCCGGCCAGTGACCTCACACCTGGCTCTCGTCTGGGCTTTGCGGTGGCGGTGGGAGCTGCCGCGAGCTGTCTCTGTCTCCAAGACGGAAAGCAAAGGCCAGTGCTGGTAAATTCAGAGGCTTAAAACACATTCTGTTCAACCACAGTAAATTTCCTCTAGTCTGGTAGTGCACCTCGATCCCTACCTCCTACATTCTAAGTTGCACAGTGGGTATCTTCCCTGGGGATGAAGAAATGGTGACCCTCGGCCCCCCTGCTGCAGGTCACACTGCATCTAGCCGGTGAGGTCACGCAGTCCCCGACAGACACCCACACCAATGGCTCCCCAACAGTTTGGACTAGAGATGCCTTAACCCAGCTTTGGTTTCCCAGAATTCTCCCTCCCCCAGCACAGCCCCTGCTAAACCAAATTGATTTTTTTTTTTCACCGAGACAGGTTTTAAAGAAATTCTGCATTAAAGATTCCACCACGCTTCAAAGAAACATGGAATGGTCAGCTGCCAATCCCCAAATCCAGCCTCATTGTTTGAAAAACAAATGTTCAAGACTGTGATTTCCACCCACCCCACCCCCAGCCCCGGCCTTTGCCCAGAGTCCGCCGAGATGGCCAGCCCTCTTCCTCTGCGCTTCAAGACCCAGAAAGAGGAAGAGTCATAGGTGATGATCTTTGTCCTAAAATGGGGCTAAAATCAAGGAAGCACGACTTCTTCCTGAGTCACCCATCCGGCCACCAGGGGGAAGAAGGGCTGGACGCTGGGCAGAGGTCCGCACTGGGTTCTAGGGGGACGAGCAGGGGACGAAGATAACGTCTCAGACTGGCTGGGCAGCCGGCCTCGTGTGGTGTCGGCAAAGGCGGATCTGGAGGCTACAGTCACAGATGAGAAGGCCCCCACGCCTCCCCAAGGTCACCTGCCGGGTCCGGTGACCTTGCAAATGGAGTCACCCGGAGCCCTCTGTGGAACTAGGGCAGTAACAGGGAATATTCCCTAAATACAATCAAGTTCTGCAGAGAAAGCAAACTTGGTATACCAATGCTACTTGGTACTTTTTAGCTCACTTATGTCCACCAGCTTCCCTACCTCCCTTGTGGGAAGGGCCACTTCTGATCCTTACGGGAACCAGCGGTTGTCCTATCTGCTCAACCATAACCCGTTGGTGGTAGCTCTCCCCGTCTGCTTCCGAGTCAGCTGGCTCTGCCCCGTGCCCCATGTCACGGGCTGAACTGACAACCTCCCCCCCTCCCTCTCCCTCGTTACGCCTCCGCCTTCTGACCGTGTCTTCCTGCGGGTGTCCTGGCAGCCAGACGGGCCCATCTCAGCCCAGGTCAGATGGAGTCAGCAACGTGGGGCCACTAGGGGGGAAAGGCTGCAGGCCAACAGACGGTTACCTCCCTGTGCTCTACTCTCTGCCATCAATTCCGATAACAGAGAAGAGCGGGCTAAATTTGAATTCCATTCTCAACGTCAACAAAGCTGACTTTGCGTTCCTAGCCATTCCACCTCTCCGGGCCTGGGTTCCTACCAGGCCCTAGGGCTCTTTTTGCTTCCTGGCAGATGGCCAGCTCTTGTGGGCAGATTCCAGGGACCACAGGGATTTCGAGGTTCTGAAGCAGACATGCGGGAAAGAGGGGTCTCCCGAGGTGGGCACAGGGGTCGGAGAGGGGAGAATGGTCAAGGCCAGGAGTCTTGGGATCTGTCAGTCTTGAAGTCTCGCGGTGGGAAAATGCATGGTATTGGCCCTGCCCATGCACACAGCATTTAAGGTGCTCTCCTTCTCGAGAAGCTGCAGGAGCTAAAAGTGGTGGGTGTGTATCTGGCGGGCCAGTCCCAGGGCCTGGAGGACTAAGGGGTCAGGACAGACACTCTGCCTCCTGGGTGTGTCCTTTACCCTGTGCATAGCCACCTCCCCCCGCCCCTGCCCAGCCAGCTCCCGAGGGCCTGTCTGCACCTGCAAATCTTAACACAGGCAGGAACAAGCCCTCAGAGGGCCCAGGGAAGCGTGGAGACTGCCCAAGGTGGACAACAGAGGGTCTCCGGTGGTCCCCAGCTGATGAGACAGAGACAGGAGCAGAGTGGAAACAGAGGCGGGGGTGGGGCCCTGAGCCAGCAAGGAGGTTCAAGAGGGCAGATGAGGACAGAGAGAGGCCAGGCCTGCGCGTGTTTGCATAAATTCCAGACCTTGTGGCCAAGAAAGAGCCCCTCCATATTCAGAAGAGGGAAATAGCACCATTTTATGCAGGGTTATCAACTGGTGAGGTCAATTTCTTTGTCCCCCCCACCCCCTGCCAAGTGGGGCCCCAGGATGAAAATATAAGCAGGTACTCTCTTAGTCTGTTCAGGCCACTCTAACAAAACACCGCAGACTGGAGAGCTTTTGTCTACACACGGGTATGTCTACGGTTCTGGAGCCTGGGCGTCCAAGATCCAGCCAGAGACGGCAGTTCGGTGTCCGTGAGACCCTGCTTCCTGGCTCCTCACAGAGGCCGCCTTCCCGCTGGGCCCCCAGGAGGTGGCCTTGAGAAACAACCACCTCCCAGAGGCCCCGCCTCCAAACACTACCCCAACAGGCACGGGATTGCAACATATGAGTCTGGGGGGGACACAAACATTCAGACGACCGTAGGTACATGGAATCTGTATGATGGCAGAATTTGGGAGGGCCAGCTTCTTCAGAACACCCCGATGCTGGGGAATGCCAGCTCCCAAGGAAACCTATTCCAGGGGTCAAAGCCACGGCACAAGTTCCCCTAGAGGGAGCCAAGGCTGCAAGAAGATGACCAGAAGACCCCCGAGCTGAGGCAGCTGCATAGGAAGGAGAATGAGATGGGACACACGGGCGGCTGGAGTCCCCTGCCGAAAGCAAGGAGGACACGGGGCTTCTGTGAGTCTTTAACGAAATGGCAAAGGGGTCCCCAGGCTCCACATCAGCCGCCCGACAAGGGCGGCCCAGTTCGCGGGGAGCGGACAAGAACTCGGGGCTGGAGCCGCAGGGCCAGCCCCCGTGCCTCCTGTCCCTTGCATGCAGGACAGTAGGGAGAGGAGCCCCTATCAATGCCCTGAGCCGGAGCCAGGCCTGGAGGCTCAGAGGGCCAACAGAGCCCAGCCTCATCGCTTACTATCGGGTTCGCTTCCAGGGGCGTCAGCCGCATTGCGGGCGAAACGAGGAGGCAGGATGATACCCGGCTGCTGCGCCATCCTCAGCGTCCAGTGGCCCGCGGCCGTGAGAAGACTTCATAAATGCATCGCTCTTACTGTGGTTGGCTATGCCGCTAATGGTGCAACTGGATACGTCGGTGCCAGCCCGTTGCCGGGAAATCAGAACAAGGATGAGCGGCCCGCAGGGACCCGCCCGCAGCCTGCCGGAGCCAGCCAGGCAAGCCAGAGCCCCTCAATACCTACGTGGGGCGATACAGTGAATTATGTCGTGTCCAGCTACCTATGGTTCCTTCTGCTTTGGGGCTACAGTTCGTCACAACCTGGAACATCAGCAGGAATGCAGGCTAAGAACAGAGCCTTTGCCCGTCCTTGGCTCAGCTGGGTCACAGCAAAACACCTGCCTTCTTGCTTCCTCACCGCTATGGGTTTAGAAATCTCGGAGGCCCGACATGCACCGACTGCCAGCCCCGGCTCTGGCGTAGAGGGTCCCGCGGGCACCTGCTTTCCCTCAGCAGCAGCTCCCTGCATGTCTTAACCAGTTTCGGATCTCTAACACCAGCGGGGTGTTACAGAGGGAAGGGTCATGCTCCTGCCCGAGATCAGAGCTGTTTCTGCTGCACACACAGCCGGCCGGCACCTCCCCGCCGTGATTCGAACGCGCCAGGAAGGTTAGATAGGTCGGGGCTGGGCTGATCCCTCCTCTCCCCACACTCCATCAGATTGGATGGCAATATGTGTTTGCATTCATTTCATGGGGAAATTAATTTAGAAACGAGTTTTTAAGCATCAGAAAAACCTAGCTCCAGATGTAGTATTGTCATCCAAAGACCACGACAAATAAACTGGACTCTTGATGACGGAATGAATGCATCACACGCGAGACTGCTGGGATAGCATCTTCTCATTCTAAAACATACCGTGCCCTCATTAATTTTTCAGTTAAAAGGACATAACACATATACTAATGTGCCCTTATCCATTTTCCCAGTGGACGTAACTGACCTTAGTACCCTGAGACGAGGTTCTGCGTGCTAACGGGTGGTTTGGGCAGCGGTCGCAGGAAGCCCAGGGGAGGAGTGAGGACAGGGACTTTAACGGGAGGTCAGTCCTCTCAGGCCCCACTGAGGGACCAAGCAGGACACAAGTCAGAACTGTCTCAACCAGACAAGAGGGAGCTGAGGCCTTTCTCCAACAACAACTGTCCCCAAAGTTTGGGGGTCACTCCCGGGGCTTCAGTTCACCGTCCTCAGCCTGTCCTGTGAGCAGGACAGACTCACGCCCCACACCAGAGAATGCGCTTGTGGGCAGACACACCCAAGCAGGACCCTGCTGGCGTGCACGGGAGCTCCCCCCGCCCTCCGACCAGCGGCAGCCAGGCACCTCTGGGGGAGGGACCTGGGATGTGACTGGGCACCGACAGCCTCCCAGGGAGGAACGTGCTCGGGTCTGCCCTCCGCAGACCTAGAACTTTCATTTGTGTGTAGGTTTAAGAACTTCACTGCTGCCAAACGATCCCATCAAGATTCTCCAGAGAGGCCTGTCTCCTCTCTGCTGCGTCCCCCCACCCCAGGCACTCTCATCCCCACTCTGGGGCCTGGCTCATGGACAGGTGTGTGTGTCCGAAGAGGAACCACAGCTGCCTCCCGCCCCCCCACCGACAACGTCCTCTCTGTGCCCACTGCTCTCCTTGGAGGACCCCGCCATGCACTGGTTGTTCATGGCGGGGACAGGGGTCACCACGACCCACCCCAGGCCCTCGCCCCTCATTTTCCATCAACCCCCAGTCCTGGGAATGTGGCCTCCCGAACCCTCTTCTGACCAGTCTCTGTTCTTCTTGCTGCCAGTCTGGCCCAAGCCACTGCCCTCCCTCCAGTCTGGACGTGAGCGGCCACTTGCCAGCGTTGCAGCCCCCATGGTCCCTGCCACACGCGGAGTTCCATGCACGCAACACTCCATCCTCTGGCCGGAGGTCTGGGCGCTCTGTACATAATTCCCAAGTGAATAAATGAATGCGTGAATGACTGCCATTCCTTTCAAACCCATCTGAGATCCACCATGCACACACTCCACGTGTGCGCCATGTGCGTGCACACGCTCCCACACACACAGCCCTTCACTGCCACTCGGCTTGGACGCCCAGCCTGAACGTCCTTACACAGATGCGTCCTCTGGCTCTGACACAGAGGAGATCTTGTCGACACGCCTGGACTCGTTCATCGTGGCCCCATCACAACGGAATTCACGATTTGTAGTTTCGTATGTGGCGAGCGTCTGTCTTCTCCGTGAGACCGGAAACTCCCTGCAGGCTGGAAGAGCCAGACTCCCCAGACTCTGGTACCCAGGAGTAGTCGACAAAGCCTGTGGTAAGCGGTCCGAGGACGGGTCGGACGGGATTTGCAGAGGTCAGGGCTGCCACCCCTCTGAGCTGGGAGCGCCCCGTCCGGCTCTCATCGGACTTGGGTGTTCACAGGAGGTGAGAACCCACAGCACCCGACAAGTGTGGAGCACAAACCCAGACACGTCGGCTCCGGGCAAGAGGGGACACGAGTCTGCGGGGGTGGCCGGACGGGCTTCCGGGCAGCTGGACACGGGAGCTTGGCTCCTGCTCTCTCTCCCGGGGGCCAGGGAGGGTGGTTTTGCCAAAACATCAGCTTAGGACAGACGACAGAGCTGAGCCTTGGCTAAGGAAATGGCCAGTCTCCTTCTGCAGCTGATAAGCAAACTCAAACAAACAGAAGCAGGCAGAGGAAGGGACATCTTGGAGGCCAGAGCCACAGGTCATGGCAGAGCAGCCTGAAACCAGCACAAGAGGAAAGGCAGGGGGCCAGGTGGGCCTCCGGCAGCCGGAGCCATGACGCCCTGGGAAGGCGTGGGGGGATCCCGGGGTCTCAGGACAGGGCTTGGGGGTCATGCTCCGGACAGGTCATGGCAAGTGTGAGAATTCCCCTCGGAGGAAGCCGTGAGGCGACTCCAGCTTGGGCCTCACTGCAGCCAACCCGGGGTCACCTGGCCCCAGCTCTGACCTGGGTGGGGTTTGGCAAGGCAGGCCCGTCAGCAGGAGTCAAGAACTCCTGGATGGGCTGTGGCACAGAGTCAGAGAAGAAGCCATGGGCAGCAAATCATGGCCTGCTGCTCCTGGGGAAGGCCAGCGTCCACTAGACCCATAACAGGATTTCTGACAGCAACCCCTCTTGCCCACTTCCTGCCGCAGCCTATGGCAAACCGGGTATCAGTTTCCGGTCACTTCTGCAACAATTATTCCAAACTTCATGGATTCAAACAGCACTGATTTATTACCTCGAAGTTCTGGAGGTCTGAAGTTTAAAATCAGAGTGTCGGTGGGGCTGCCTTCCTCCCAGAAGCTCCAGGGGACACCCTCTTTCCTCGCCCTCTCCAGCATCTGAAGGCGCCTGCCCTCCATGGCTCGTGGGCTTCCCTCTTTCAAGGCCCATGGTGCAGGACCTTTTCTCTTCTCTGACCTCTGTCATCACAGCTCCATCTCTGACCCCCCCTTCCTCCCTCTCTCCTTGCCCGGACCCTCGTGATCACCTGTAGGGCTCGCCTGGACAGTCCAGAATAGTCTTCTCCTCTGAAGATCCTTAGCTCAATCAAGTAATGCAAAGTCCCTTTCACCATGTAAGGGAACTTACTCACGGGCTCCGGGTATTAGGACCTCTCTGGGAGGACATGATTCTGTCTACCACAGCCCTTGAGCATGGAAAGGCGCTATGTCCCTGTTGTCAAGAGAGCGGAACGGAGAAAGCATCGAGAGCTTGCATCAGCTCCAATACAGGGGAGCTGAGAGCAGACTCGGCAGGCAAACCCAAGGGGACGCCAGTCATCGCGGCCGGAGCAGAGCCCCGAGGGAGGACGGCCTCAGACTGAAGGCACGGAAGGGGAAGCAGGCGGGAGCTCTGCAGAACTGAGAACTGGCTTGGGGTTTAGCCAGCAAGGAGCCTCTGTTTTCCAACCTTTCCAATTTGGGAAGCACATTCTGGAAGGTCGTCTCAAGCCACCGGGCCATGGTCTCTCCAAATGTCATTGTGAAAGGAGTAATATCCTGTTTGAGGAGGAGGTGTGAATCCTCCCAGCACTGAGAGCCGTCGTGCCTGTTTCCATTCTCCGAGATCCCAAATACGAGGCTCCAAACAGAAAGAATGCGACTCGTGCCAAGAGTTGCCATGATCCAGCAAAGCTGAACGTCAGTTCGGGATGAGCTCAGGGCCATGTGCATCCACTGTCCTGAGCAGCCATGATGCGGAGATATGGCTCCTGTCTATACTCCTGCTGCTCGACTGTTCCGTTGTGCAGTAGGCGAGGACAGGCAGACATTAGATCTGGCCCCCGTCATTCGGGGCCTCTCCTCCCATCACTTCCACCAAGGAGAACTGTTGCGATCGGGCGTCGCAACAGCTGCCCCAGGAGCAAAGCACAGCACAAGAACGTACCCAGTAGGGCCAACCTGTCTACAGTAGAACAGAGGCGGGGTGAGAAGGCCGTGCCGGCAGGTTCAGGAAGCAAGGGGGCTCCCAGCTCAGCCTTGGTGACACTCAGCCAGGCCACCTGAGCCAGCCCACTTTGGTCGTTGTTGCAATAGCTTTGCTGGGATATCACTCACATGCCATACGATTCACCCGTTTGAAGTGTGAAGTTCAATCCTTCCCGGTACACTCGCGGAGCTGGACAACCATCCCCACAGTCATACCTAGAACATTTTCATCAGCCCGCACCCCCCGCCATCTCCCCCATGCCCTCCAGCCCTGGGCCACGCGAATCCACTTTCTGTCTCTATGGATTTGTTTCTTCTGGACATTCCATATAAACGGAACCTCACAGCATGTGGCCTTTGTGTCTGGCTTCTTTGACTTAAGGGAGTTTTTCAAGGCTCTTCCGTGTTGTCGCAGGTACGTGTCATTCCTTCCACAGCTGAATGATATTCTGTGCGAGAGAGCACAGTGCGCCTCCCATCCATCTGGGGATGGCCACGCGGTGTCTCCTCCTCTCGGCTGTTGTGAAGAGTGCTACGGCCCCCACTTCTTGAGTTCTGCTTTCTCACCAAGGAATGGTGTTTGGTTGCGGCGGGGAAAGCATGTTTGCCTCACCTACAACCAGCTCCGGGGTGGTGCCATTGGGGATCCCTCCCCTGTCTCCCCCGGCAGGAGCTGCAGGGAGCACCCCAGTTCCCAGAGAAGCACCCCAAGGCTTGTGTCTCTTGGAAACCATCCATTCTTGCCCTCCTGGTGTATGGACAGAGGACACGCGGGCCTGTGCATCCGTCCAAATCCTGGGCACACCCGCTCTTCCCAGGGGGCTAACCCTGAACCCTATCTCGCTGGCCCAGAGGGCCCTCAGGTAAGTGCACCCAGCCCACCCCACCACCAGCTACCAGCCCAGGGCCCTGCAGGATGGAGTTTTTAGTGTCTGTAAACTCAAGAACTGGTTTTGTAAGCCCCGGTCAAAACATCATGGTTTATGCTGCTGGGTGCAATGCCCACACCAAACACTATCATTATCAAATCCTTGGAGTAAATCTCTCCCTCCCTTGGAGCAGAGTAATGTAAAATTCTCATTTGTACTTTCTTTCCTTGGACCAAATCCACTGAAATCAAGGTATTACTTTTTCTGTTCGCTTGCTGGGAAATCAGTGGGAGTCTGAACCCACGTCCGTGCCATAGCCAGCCCGCCGGGAACAGACGCTGGCAGGTGAAAGGGGAGAAGCGAGTCATGGTGTGCAAATTACAGACTGCAACACACATGTCCATACACGTATGCACACAGGCATGCACACGCACAGAAGTGCACACTCACACAGCACATACACAGGCACACACACACAGAGGCATGCACACACACACAGCATACACACACAGGCATGCACGCACACACAGGCACGCACACGCACACAAGTATGCATGCACAGGCATGCACACACAAGCACACACAGGCATGCATGCACACAGGCATGCAGAAGGCACATAGGCATGCACGTGCATGGCATGGACTTGTCTGTCTGGGCCCTCAAAGGTCCCCTGGTGTAATGACAGAAGGGAGGGATGATGGGCAGGGTGTCCTGAGGACCACTCCATGAAATGACACACCAGGTCAGGGCCACGATCATGTATCAGACCCATGGATGGAACCATGCAGGAAGAAAACCAAAGTCATGTGAGCCAGAGGTTTGGAAGTGGGGGAGGACAAGGTCTAGTGAGCAAAGAACAATCTAGAAGGAAACAGTGAGAAAGCAGGGATAATTAAATGAGCCAGCGGCTACAGCAGAACAGGGGCACAGACCAGGGAAAGGCTCTGCAAGGAAGCAGAAAATCCAAGTTCTCGAAATGTGAAAGGTCAGCGGGGAGAAAAGGCAGAGAAGGGGAAAGCTGGAGACACCTGCCACCACATATCGGGGGGCGCGCTGGGAGGCGACCATGCCTGCAGGGATGAGCACTGCCTTCGGAGACAGTGACCCGACAGAGGAAACAGTGCTGCCAGGAGCCAGGAAACCCACGGAAAGACCAGAAGATGGGGCCTGGAGGGGGCCTGGGGATCTTTGACCTCGAAGAGCAGCTGCTGTTCACCCAGAAGCCAGAGCTGACCGTACTGCAGAAGCGGGTCTGCATGTCCACAGGGGGTGCTCTCACCCACGGCCTTCACCGTAAGCCTTTGAGGAGCCCGTCCTATCCTCAGGGGGACAGGTGAGGACCCCAGCTCAGAACAAGGACTTGCCCAGGCTTGCTCATAAGTGGAGACCCCAGATTGGCCCGGCTCTCCCGGCTGCAGAGCCCGGCCCCACAGACTGGGCGGCTCAAAGTGGGGAAGAGGCTGGGAGCTGCCAGCAAGGCGGCTCCCCAACGCCCACCTGCCCCTGGCTGTGCCCTGTCCCTCTGTCCCAGCCCCGGGGTCGCCGGGAGCTGCAGCCCACAGTGAAGACTGGTCTCAGGTGAGGGCTGGCCTTCGGGTTTCCGGAAAGTTCCCTGGGCCATTCCGCCCTCTGCCAGGATGAGGCTAGGAACCGCTGTCTTCAGGGCACCACTCCCACGTTTGTAGGGCAGGGCGGGTTCTTTTTCAAATATTTGAACTCTGCAAACCCACTGGTCATCTATGGGACTCTGTGTTTTCAAAGGAGCTTTGAAACAGAAGGTGCAGGTGCTTGGTCTGAAGCTAGGTGGGTTAGCACATAGAAACAGGGTGGGGGGGGTGGGGAGGCCGGGGAGAGGCCCATGCCCATCACCCTGCGGAGACAAGGCAGGTCCGGGTGAGCCGCGCCCGCCTGTGAAGGCAGGGCACCTGCCTGTCAGGTTCTGCCGGTCCTAGGAATGCCCCAGAGCAGAGGGCCTCTCACCTGGGGCCGTGCTGGGCAGGCGGTGAGATCTCATTTGTTCTGGGCTGGATGGGCTGGCTGGACATGGAGCCAGCCCCCCAGTGTGGACCGCAACCAGGATGAGGATCCCCAGAGGAAAGCCTGAGGCCAGGGGCTCCCACTCTGGACCTCCCCTCTTCAATCCCCGCCCCTGGGGTCATGGCCAGACCAGAGCAGCCCCTGGAAACCCCCGGATGAACTCAGCCTCCATTTCCCTAGGATCTGTAAGAAGTTTAACCCCTCGGAGAGGGGGACGGAGAGCCTTTCTGAGGATGACAAGCCCAGCAGTGCCTGTCAGGTTGCTGTTTTGAAATACGTCATCCAGTTTGCCCACAAACACCATCAGTCAATCAACAGCACCACCCTGAGCGCTCACAGGGCTCCCGGCTCTGGCCCTGTCTTTATTTGTAGGCAAGAAGCCCCTCCTACTTGTAAGTGGGCCAGATTTCCTGTTTTTACCCTCAGGGAGTGGAACTGCCAACCCTCTGGATGCCCTTGGGGTCTCTCTGCCCCGCCCCTCACCCCAGGGCTTGCATGTGCCTGGGGGCAGGAGTCAGTCCTGAAGAGCCCAGCCCGGGACCACTCACAGGTCTGGTGTGAGCCCCTGCTCACCTCTCCTTCGTCCCACTTCTCCAAACTGCCAAGCCGCAACTGACTTCCAAAGTCTGTTATTTTACAGAGAAAACACATGGAAATGCCAGCCTGGATGAGGGTGGAGAGAAAGCCAAGAAAAGACAACGCAAAGAAAGGAAAAGTTGCTTGTCATGTCCCTGGAAACAGCAGTTCTCTTACTGCTTCAGGGGAATGCAGGGCTGCCTGGGACTCAAGGGACTTCTCTGCGTGGCAACTGGGGGTGCTCATTCAGGGCCTCCCTTCACATCAGGGACCGAGAAAAAGTCCAGTCATGAACGTGGAAGCCGGAAGGGCACCCCACTGATCCAAGTTCACGGGACCTGTATAATTCAGTGGTCCTCGGGTCCCACAGTGCTAGCAGAAGAGGAGAAGATATTTCTTTTTTTTTTTTTTTAAAGATTTTATTTATTTATTCGACAGAGATAGAGACAGCCAGCGAGAGAGGGAACACAAGCAGGGGGAGTGGGAAAGGAAGAAGCAGGCTCATACCGGAAGAGCCTGACGTGGGGCTCGATCCCATAATGCTGGGATCACGCCCTGAGCCGAAGGCAGACGCTTAACCGCTGTGCCACCCAGGCACCCCAAGGAGAAGATATTTCTAGTCACCAAATGTACACCCATGTACTCTTTGCAACCTCTGTATCAAGGTGCTTCATTTGATCTTGAACCACAGAAAATTTTAGGATTAGGTTCAGCTGAATCTAACAAAGATCTGACAACAGACAAGTTTAATTCTCGTGCCCGAAAGAAGTCTGAACGTGAACCTTCCAGGGCAGATATGGGCACTTCGTGAGGTCATCTGAACACCATGCTTCTGTTTTTCTGTTTGGCCACATGTGGCTTCTCTTCTCAGAGTCAACTCTTGGAGCATGATGGCTGCCAGGGCTCCAGCCCCAACATCTACATTCCAGGCAATGAAAAGAAAGAGGCAAGGGGACGTGAGAGAAGTGCCCCCTCCCTTCGATGGAGACTTCCCAGAATTCCAGAAACCTATTTCCATGGATATCCCTTGGCAGAGCACCACATGAGAGCCAGGAGAGTCAAGAGGCTGGAAAAGGCAGTCCTTTAACGGGGTACCCTGCCACCCCAGATAGAATCAGACTTCCGTTCCTCAGAAGGGAGGGAAGGGTGGAGGTTGGGTGGGTTCGAGCAGTCTCTCGCAGGCACTTACTGTCCTGTAGAAAAGAAAGTCCTTCTAGACGGTCCAGTGTGTTTCTCCTCTGCTTGCATAGCTATCCTAGGGGGAGAGTCCAGGGGCGTTAGTGGCGTTGGTGATGTTGGTGACATTGGTGACGACAGCACCATTTCTGAGGGAGGTGAGGGCATCGATAAGAGCAAGAGCAGGTGGGAAGGAGCCTTGAGAGCTGACTTGCCTTTCTGCTTCTCTGTCTCTGCATCCATGGCCCCGTCTGTTGACCAGTCAGTAGGGAGCCCGTATTTGGCGGTGCCTACTTGGGGCCTGCAGCCCTGGGCTCAAAGCTCACAGCACTGCCAGGACTTTTCATTGAAGTCAAATGTTCGGGGCCGGGTGGCCCCGAGACCAGTGTCTGCAGAGATATCCGGGGCAGGGGAAGGAAAAGCCAAGTTCAGGATGAGGTCAGCCCACGCCCTGAGACGGGGCATCGCAACCTCTCGTTCTGAATCACCTTCCTGCGAGAAGGCCCTGCTTCAAACCTGTCACAAACGGCCTCACGCAGGGCAGAGAGGGCTCTTCCCAGAAGACCAGAGGTGGGCAGCGCTCTCTCCCCACCCTTGGACCAGACAGTCTTGGAGGCAAAGGCCTGACAGCTGCTTCTCACGGCTGCCCCATCTGAAGTGTGAGCAAATTGCAATGGAAGGACACAAGCACTCCCCATCTCCAAAGTCCTATGGCTTTTCCCCCCAGATTTGCTAACCGGCCTTGCAGGGTGCAACTGCCTTCATCCCGGAGTCCCACAGCCGCCACGCTCCGCCCAGGGCTCTGTCCCCACCACAAGGGGCCGCCGCAGGAGGACACGCAGCTCAGGTCCTGACCCGAGCGGGGGCAGCACAGCGCCTCGTCTTTCTCAGCCCTCTGCAGACCGTTAGGTAGCGAAACGTGAGCTGCAGTGCGAGGGTGAGGGGAGGGCTCTCTTCTTTCCTCTTCTTAAAATGTGTATGAATACACACACTTAAAAAAAAAATCTTCATCTTGCTTGGGAAGAGGCTAAGACATACATGTGCCCTGCAGTTTCTGGTTGATTAAAGAACAGCTTGACCCGATCCATGGAAATTTTAAAGCACATACAGGGCCTGGAAAGAAATGCAGGAGCCAATTTGAGCGCAGAATAAAAATACGATCTGGGTTTCGGTGGCAATGAGTAACACCACTGACTCTTCTGAGCTCAGACAATTATGACATGAAAAAGGATTTTAAGTCTGCACAGTTAAAATGGTAAAAGATGTTTAACAATGAATAAGGAGACAAAAATAACCTAGGTAGTCATGTTCTCCACACCCTTGTGCACGGGGCACTTGTCGTGTCTGGAAACAGAGAGGGAGAAGAGAAGATGTCGCCAAGGACACCTTCAACCTGTAAAAGGATGAGCCCAGAGTTTACGGTCACCCCAGATGCCCAGCAAAGAGGTAAGGGCGGGGGTGGAGACGGGGAGGAAGTCCATGTTCTGCAAACTTCGGGCGCCTTCTCAAAATATTTAAATTCTCAACTCAAACCACCACGCATCTGCGGGGCACCCGCGTCTCTTGGACTCCGTGGCCCAGTCTTCTCAGAAGGCTGCCAGCTAAGGACAGCCCGAGTCCTCAGGGCGTCCCCCTCTGCCAGGTCTGGCACCTCACCTTCCCTCAACCCATACCTAGGCCAGCCCTGAAGAGCAAAGGTTTCTCTCCTCAACGCTAAAAGCCACATGCCGTGGCTGTCGGCCAAAGGAAAGATCGCCTGGCCACCGGCCACGCCACCGTCGTTAACGAGCGAGAGAGGGGGAGCGCTGGGGAGCGCCTCCGGATCTCTGCGGCGTGTAGGCAAGAAGGAGCCGCCCACGTTTCTGCTGCTGTGCTTGTAATATTAGTAGCTCATGTTAACGAGCCTTTACATGTGCCAAGCACGGTGCTAAGTGCTTTCCCGTGTGCTGTTGTTAAAATATTAAAAATAATCCCCCGGAGCACCTGGGTGGTTCAGTCGGTCAAGCGTCCGACTTTGGCTCAGGTCGTGATCTCAGAGTCCTGGAATTGAGTCCTGTGTTGGGCTCCCGCTGAGCAGGCAGTCTGCTTCTCCCTCTGCCTTGGCACCTCCCCCCTGCTTGTGATCAAGCTCTCCATCTCTCTCTTAAATAAATAAAATCTTTAAAAAATTAAATAGATAAAAGATGAAAATAAAAATAATCACCCAACAGTTAGACTCTTCCCCTGTGTAAAACCACAAAACCCTTGACCTTCAAATACCGTCTGGACACCGTCCTGCCTTCTCTGTTCACCAGCCACACACACCCCCCACATACACACACATGCCCTCTTGCTGTCCTACTTTCTTTCCTTGAATTCTTGAACCAATCTTGATGAGGCTGCCACCTCCATCACTGCCCCAAAACAAATCTTAAGATCACCAATGACAACCCCGAGATCAAGAGTCACGTACTCTACTGACTGAGCCAGCCAGGCGCCGCAGCTGGCCTCTTTCTGGACTCTGCAGCATGGGACACTGTGGGTCACTCCCACCTTCTGGAAAACTTGGTTACTGATCACTTCTGGCTTATAGGATGACTTACTGTGGATTAGGGAAACCCACCGCTCTGGGCAGAGGCAGCTCCATGAGCATCCAGCCGCAGAGCAGAGGGAGGCAGGCGCCTTCACCTGGAGCCTTTATGCAGTGCGCAGACCACACAACAGTACAGGGCTGTTCTGCAGGGCTAGAGGCTGAGGAACCACATGACCATGAGAATTCAGAGGCACAGAACAGGGAACTGCAGCAGACCCCAGAAAAGCTGGCTGGGAATGGGACAAGGTCCCTGGAGGAAAGGAGCCGAATGGAGGAGAGGGGTGTGCCCTGCCCTGGGGTAGAAGCTTTCCACTGATCTCTCACCGGGAATCTCACCCAGTGCTTACGGGAGAGCGTATGCTTAGTTTTAGGAAATACGCGCTGAGGTATTTTGGCCTCATGAGGCTCATGATGTACGCGAGTTACTCTCAAATGATTCAGATCCGTGTACATGTGTATACGTAGGCCAGGAGGGTGAGAGCACGGGGGGCAAGCCGGACGGCGGGTGGTCTGGGGTCTGAGCTACGCGGGTAGCATTGTCCTCTTCCTGTCACTTGCAAGTTTCCTCTTCAGTTCAAGTGATTTCCATCGAAAATGCTATTTTAAAGTGAAGCTAAAGGCAAAACCATGGAGACAGTAAAAAATCTGTGGTTGCTAGGATTTGGGGAGAAGGGAGGGAAGAACAGGAGGGTTTAGGGCAGTGAAGCTACCCTGTGATACCGTAGTGATGGCTGCATGACCTTGCACACTCAGCCAGACCCACAGAGTGAGTGACACCGAATGAATCCCACCGTCAGCCGTGGGCTCCGTGTGCCGATGGCCGTCAAGGCAGGTTCTCGCCCTGCAACAGGTGCACGGCTCCGGTGGGGGTGCTGACAGTGGGGGAGGCTGTGTGCGGGGGGGAGGGAGAAGCAAGGGTGTATGGGAGCTCTCTGAACATTCCCCTCAATTGTGCTGTGATCCTGAAACTGTCCTAAAAAATCATCTTTAAAATAAGAGAGCAGCTGCCGCTGAGCCGGTACGACATCCAGCTGACAATCTGAAAAGCCCATCCTCATGAAACCCGGGGCAGTGGTCCAGCACTTGCTCTCGCCCTCCCACACCAGCAGATCAGCTTCTCGGTGGCCCAGGTGCTCCCTGACAAACTGCACTGGGGGCCTCCCCCAGCGTGGGGGTCCCCAGGCTGGGGTTGTGTGGTGGGGAGACACTGTGATGGGCAGGAACGCCTAGGCAGGTGGGAGCTGTGTGCAGGGAGTCAAAGCCGGCTGTGCTGTGCCCACATCACATTGGGAAAGCTGCTGTTGCACACGGGGTGCTCCAGAAAAACCGGGTTCTGAGCCCCGACGGAGACCCCCACCCCCTCCCAGATCCAAACCTCGGACTTGCTTACTCTCAGGGAACTGCGGATCAAGCCGACCAGCCCCCAGGACAGCATCTCCTGACCTGAGCAAGGACAGCCTGGCTCCACCTCCCAAAGAAAGATCCAGAAGGTGGCAGGAGGGGTGTCTGGGCCAGGACAAGGGGCAAGCCCATGTCACGTGAGCTGTGCCCAGAGCAGGCTCAAGGCTCCCAGACTGCCCTTCAGAACCAGTGCCCTGCCCCCTGGTAGGCTGTGCTGGTGACCCCGATGGGCCGTTCTTCCCAGGTGTGGGGGGCCTGGGCAGTCTCGAGGCGCTCGGGCAAAGACACAAACCCACGGGGAAAAGCAACAGGTGCAGGACCCGCCCTGCCCCACACACAATCACAACCACCTCGCTTCCCTCCGCCCCCCAGTTCCGAGGGCTCCATGTTGAACAGGGACTCCCAAAGGATGTAGTTTTCCAACTAACATTTTATTTCAAGGTGTATAAATATCACGGCATTGGCCAAAGTTTGGACTCTGCGCTTCAAATATATTCACCGAAACGATCGCCTGATTTCACCATTCACATTTCTGCTTAGAGAAATATTCCAAAGAGAACAAGCCTCCATAAGCAATGCTTGCCAAAAAATATTGTTTCCTGATATCTTTGTTTATAGGAAAATAAAGTGTCCTGCACTATAGGCTCGGCACAGAGCCGGTGGAAGGATCTTTGCGCGAGAGATGGCCAGGCCCAGCAAGCTTTAGGGCCTCTTATTTTTACAGAGAGCACGTGAGTGATGCCCCAAGCCTAAACCCAGAAATGAAATATTCAGAAGGGATTGCTCTGAGGTTCTGTCCTCCTTCGGGCTTTCCCGGGAAGCACAGCAAGTTTTCAGAGACGTTAGGACTGTAAACCTGAGCTTTCAACCCTTTAGAAGGAGACCTTGTTTTGCATTGTCTGGTTTTCTCTTAAGATGGTTTATGAGAAACATGTACGTACGATGAAATTCACCCTCATCTGGCAACACCAACAACTATCAAATCATTGTTGTACACCTGAAATTAATACAACGTCCGGTGTCAATTACACCTCCAAAAATGTCATCCTTTTAGGTGTGCAGCCCCTGAGTGCTGGCAATGCAGGCAGCCCGTTACCAGCAGCACCCTTCTCCCCGAAAGCTCCCACGTGTCCCTGTGCTGCCGATCGCCTCCCCCGACCCTCGGAGCCCCTGACTTCTGTGCCTTTCGTTCCGCGTCCTCCAGAATGCCATCTGAGCAGTGTCACACAGTGCGGCGCGTTCAGCGTCTGGCTTCTCGCGCTTAGCCTAACGCTTTCGCGGTGAGCCACTGTTTATTTGCCGAGCAGTGTTCCATTGCACGGGTGTGTCACTCCTTCATCCACGCGCCCGCTGATGGCCATTTGGGTTGTGTCCAGTCTGGGCGACAAAGCTGCTAGACGTGTTCTTTCCTCTTGGGCGAATACTTAGCTGTGACACTTCGGGTGGCAGCAGAGTGGTCTGTCCTCCCTGTGGCTGCACCATCCCACAGCGGGGGCACAGGAGCCCCCGAGCTCCGCACCCCAGCCGGCGTTCGCTATGGTTGGTAGGTTGAGTGTCAGCCGTTGTAACAGGTGGGTGCCGGAATCTCACCACCGTTTTAATATCCGTCTCCCTAGTGACTAGCGGTGTTACGCACTGTTTCGTGTGTTTACTGGGGTCTGCGTCGCTCCTTTGGTGAAGGCTCTGTTCAGCCCATGTTTAGAAACGGGGGCGCTGCGTTTCCTTATCCCAGCTGCTACTGTGTGGCGGGTCAGGGCACGACAGACAGGGGAGGCATCTCAACGTATGGGTCTTGGCCATTTTCCTTCACGGGACCTCTCATGATGCCCTGGAGGGCCCTGCATTCTCAGGACACACACGGCGTCCTGAGAAGTCATCCTCAAGGACAAGATTCCCCGCACTCAGAACATGTGGGTGAGGTGGGAGGTAGGTGACATCTTCTCTTCGACACTGTGGGGAAGGTTTGGTACAGCCTCTCCGATTCTGTATTTGCAAGCTCTCCTGAGTGGACGAGAAGATGTGGTGACCGTGCACCCGACACATTTAGAATCTTCCAGAAGCTGAAGCCTGCCTGGTGCTGGGCCCTCGGGGTGGCCGGATTTTCGTTGGTCTTAACCAAGTTCTTACAGCCATGAAGGCAACTGGGGCCATGTGGCAAGGCCACCCTTAGGCACTGGGTGTGAGGGGCAGGGCTGGAGCCAGAATGGACTGTGGCAGGCCTCTGGAACCACCTATAGGCTCTCAGCATGAAAGCAAGCCACCTCACAGCTCCTGGGCTCCCATCCACATTCGCTGCACCTGCCACCCTCTGCCAAGAGGTCTTTTCTCCATGCCCAATCTGCATGATCTCCTAGCATCAGCCCGTCGCGACCCCCAAGTTCCTCCCACCCCCTACACTGTTCAACACCCTACAACACATGGGACAGCCCCCCACATCCAGGAAGGACCCGGCCCCCAGCATCAACAGCACGGGCACTTTCTGCTTCGGGTCCATTGGGCCCTCGGCTCGATGATGGACGTGTGACATTAACACGGTGGCATTTTAGGTCACAGCTGTGCTTAAAACTGCAATGTTATCATTAATTCCATTTTATTTTTATCCTCATCAAGGAAAAAATAAGGAAAAGGGCGAAGACAAATGGAGAAGGCATGAATAATGCATATGTGCCCAATAATTTGGACGTAAATAGAACTGAAGACGGGAGCACGCCTCCGACAGATTTACAACTCTTGCATTGAAGGCCGGAGAGCTCCTGTGGGGTGCACGGTTGCCCAGTCTTTTAATTTTTTTTTAAGATTTCATTTATTTATTTGAGAGAGAGGCAGAGATAGTGAGAGCGAGCATGAGTGGGGAGGAGAGGGAGAAGCAGGCTCCCTGCCTGCCATGGGGCTCCGTCCCAGGACTGGGACCGTGACCGGAGCTGAAAGCAGATGCTGAAGCAACTGAGCCAGCCAGCGCCCCTTGGTTGCCCAGTCTTAAAGCCTGTGAGATTCATGGCTAATTATCTTTAATGGTAAGGTCCCTTTATCCTCATTTTCACATTGTTTTAATAGGTGGGCTTAGAAAAGCTGTTTTATTTTTTAAAAAAAGAAAATTAAAAACTCAAGTAGCCATATGCGATAGCTAATTTTCCATGTGATGTGTCACATATAAATTTTGCATATGATGGTCATCTTGGCTAAGCTAGCTATGTATGGCCCCCAGCTTTTAGTCAAACGTTTTTCTAGATGTTTCTGTGAAGGCACCATTAACATTTAATCAGTGGACTTTGAAGGGAGCAGATTGCCCTCCATAATGTGGATGGGCCTCATTCAATCAGTTGAAAGCCTTAAAGACACAGACTGACTTCTCCCGAGGAAGAGGAAGAAAGACACTTCAGGTTCGAACAGCAGCTCTTTCCTGGGTCCCCTGTCTGCTGGCCCACCTTAAAGATGTTGGACTTGCCAGCCCCCATAATTGTATAAGGTAATTCCTTAAAACAAGTGCTTCTCCCCCCCCCCATAAACACATATGTTTATGTGTATAAGTGTATACACACACACACACACAGACACACATCCTGTTGGTTACGTTTCTCTGGATTCTCTGGAGAACCCTAATAGACTATATGTATAATTTTTCGTATAAAGTGGCATTCATTTGAGATTTTAAAATGACCAACACTTCATTACTCACATAACTTTGGCTATTTTTCCTTCACAAAGATTTTGAATTGCATGGATCCCTGGGCTCCCCCCCCCCGCCGGGCATGGGTAGCATGTGTAACCAGCGCTGGGGAGTGTGTCCAAAGAACACTGTTGAGAATGGCTGTCCTGTCCACCCAGAGCAGGGAATCAGTAACCACAGAGGCTCCGGCCAATTCCGCCGCTCATGAGAAATAAACAGAAGCTCAAATCACGTGGGTCTCCCTCCTGGGTACGGGGAGAAGGGTGCAATAAACCACCCTGATACGGAGCGAAAATGGGAAGTTTTGAGGAGAAAAAAGCTCAGGACAAGTTCAAGCCAGAGCTGGAGCTGGGCCGGCAGCTGGAAAGCGGGGCGAGGCACAGAGCAAACAGTACCCCATTGCTCCATGACACCAACAGTCTGAGGAGATGACGGTGGCGCGAGGACCGAGTCCTTATCCCCCACTGTACCTTTCATGGGTCCTCGAATGCAAAAGAACGCTGCAAGTATTTGTTGAATGAACACACGAATGAGTGAGCCCTGTAAAGTCAGAATAAAGCCAGTCCCACTGCTTTGACCCCTACAGGTCAAGAAGCCTCCCGTGGTGGCCGGCTCTCATGCTGGTTTGTGGAAGACAGGTTTTAAAAAGCTGTGATCCCAATCGTCTGAAATGAAAATACCTCCCCCGCGATTTTTACAAGTTTTCATAAGAGGCCTTGTCACAGCTTGATTGCCTCCCCCAAAAAGACATGTTGAGGTCCTAAGTCAGATGCCCGGGGAATGGGGCCCTCCTTGGGAACAGGGTCTTCGCAGACGTGATCTTGTTAAGATGTATTTGGGACTCCTAGCCTCGAGGCTGTGAGGGAACGAAGCTCTGTTGGTTAAGCCGTCCGCTCTGTGGTGCCACAGGTGTGAAACAGGAGACATAAGGACAAGAACACGTCTGTGCCCTGAGAGCACGCACTCACGCTGGACACAATGGAATCTTCTCTTCTGAAACATGCCACCTTCCACGCACAGTTAGTCGGCCCAGGGCGCTTCCACCATGCGGCTGCCCATCCTCGGTCTGATACAGCGACTCGTTGACTCCGCCCTTCAACGACCCAGGGGGGACCCCAGGCACAGAAAGGCTAAAAAAGTCACTCTGGGTCACACAGCTCATCCCTGACAGGGTCGAGATCTAACTCAGTTTGGACCCAGAACCTTCTTAAGCACTAAGCGGTACGGCCTGAATCAACTTCCAGGGGCTACTGTAAGGAATGACCACAAGCCAGGCAGCTTAGAACCACAGAGACGTAGTCTCTCACAGTCCTGGAGGCCAGAAGTCCAAAGTCGAGGGGCCAGCAGGACCGTGCTCCTTGGAAGACTCAAGGAAGAATCCTCTGCGTTTTTTTCAGCTTCCAGCGGCTGATGGTGATCTCTGGCTTTCCTGGGCTCGTGGCCACCCACTGCAGTCTCTGTCCCTGTCATCACGTGGCCCTCTCTCCCTGTGTGTCTGTGTTGTCCCCTCCCAGGGACACCAGTCACTGGATTGTGGGCCCACCCTACGCCAGCGTGACCCCATTGTAACTTGATCACATCTGCAAAGAGCCTGTTTGCAAATCAGGTCCCATTTACAGATTCAGAGGGTTAGGAAGTCAACCCCTTTTGGGGACACAATTCAACTCACTCCAGGGCTCAAACCTGTCCCTGGGAATGCTGTGTCCTCAGGGGTGCCAAGAGCGGTCCCCCTGGGAATGCTGTGTCCTCAGGGGTGCCAAGAGCGGTCCCCGAGGGCTCCCCCAGGGCCAAGCTGGGGCCTGCTGGCCCAGGACCTGAGAAAGCTGCCTGTGAGGACGTGCAATGGGAACAGAGATCTCTGGTGACCTGGGACCTCGGGGAAAAGGCCTCTGCACTGGCTGGGTGTGGCCTCTCTGCCCGCAGCTGAGCCTCTGTGTCTAGAAGCATCCTCGGCTGCTCCGGTGTCTGTAGCAGGCTCCAGGGTTACTCCTGATGAGGCTTTCTGCCGCCCAGCACAATGCGAGCACTAGAAAGTGAGCCGGCTCTGTCAGGGGAGACAGGGGTTCACTCACCTGACAGCTGCTGGGTGAGCACCTGCTGAGTGCCGGTCACTACGCAGGACCGTGCAATGACCGTACCGCTCAGCTCCCGGCCATTCCCTCCTCCCAGCCCAGCCTTCAACCCTGACAGCTTCCTGCCCAGAACAGTCCCACCCGCCCTCGGCTGCCCAGTACCTGTGTCCAGACCCCTGTCCTGCACCACGTCTCTGACCACGCAGCCCGCCCCTCCTGGCCCTGCCCACAGCCGCCGCAGCTTGTGCGGGTCTCCCAGGCAGAACGCAGACCCATGCCGCCCTGCCCATCTTCCTCTCCACCCCATGTCCCAATCCTCCTCCTGGTTCTTCCTCCCGCATCTGGCCACTCGGCCAGCATGGAGCCCCGCTGCGCCCAGGCACCTTGCTAACCCCTGGGGCTGCAGGCAGGAAGAGGCGTGAGACAGTGAGGGTACCTGTCATCGCATGAGTCTAAGGGCCGTCCCAGGAGTGCACGGGAATCCCAAAGGAACAGCAGGGAAAACCTCTGTAGCTCTGCCTGCGGAGATCAGGGAGGGCTCCCCAGAGGAGGTGATGCCCAGTCTGCCTTGAAGGAAGAGAAGGTGCTAGCTAAGCCTAAGTGGGAGAGGACGTTCCCGGTAGAACGAGGTGAGGAGAGGGGAGATGTGCGGGTTACCCAGCCGCAGTTAGCTCTACCTGGTGGCAACGGGCCTGCCTGGAGGCCTTGGGGGGAGCTGGAGACAGGCCTGAGCTGCAGCAGCCCTGCCCTGCATGTCCCACTGAGGCTGGAGTGACGCCAGGACACGGGGACGTTCCCAGCGCCCACCGCCCACATTCCACGCAGCCCCTGTAGGTTCTTCTCCAAGGCTTCTGGTTCGGGACTGTTAGTTCCCAGGCGCTCCTCTTCCCCCTCAGACAGTTCCTCTGTGGGGGTCCACCTCCAAAGTCCTCGTGGGGTCACCGCAGGTGGACCGTGAGCTCAGGCCATGGCGCCGTCCCGTGCAGGCTGGACCCCCGCAGCTCAAGCCTGTGCCAGCCGATCCCTCGTGGAGATGGGGAGGCAGGGGCACTGGGACAGGCTGCCTGGCAACACCAGGCCCTCCCCCACCCCAGCCGGACCTGGCGGTGCCCATTGTGACATAGCCTTTGCTCCCACCTCCGGCCGACAACTGCACTATGTTGTAATCCTGCACTGGCATGGGTCGCCTTTCCCCTGATGGCTGATGACCCTGGAAGGTCTCCATCCCTTGAGAGCCAGCCCTCAGTCCCAGGGTTCTGGACCCTGGCTCCTGCCTCCTTGGCTGCCTCACGCACGGCGCTAAGTCACATCCTCCTGGTCACCAGCCCGCACTGCGCTTCCCTTTTGCAGGCTTGGCTCGGCCATCTCGTTCTCTGACTGCATCTGGCCTCAAACCCGGGGGCTTCCCCAGATGCTGGTGCTTGCACACGCGTCCTTGACTTTCCAGAATGCTCAGGCCTTCACATGGCTGATAAACGTCACATTCCCCAAAGTGCCTCTCCCGGACTCCTGCTTGCAGGGAAGCTGCTACCCACCCCCCGACCTCGCGTGGCCGTGGCCGTGGCCGGGGACGAACAAGCCCTCCTTAGTGTGTGTGTAACATCACTGACTCCCCTCCCAGCCAAGACAAAGCTACCTATTGGCCGGAACGTGCCAGGCCCATTTGGGAGTGTTCCTTCCAGAGCTGCCTTGTGAGGCCAGAGCCGTGGTGGGGACAGAGGGGTGGGCCGTGTGGAGTGGAGAGAACAGCTCCCACCAGGGCAGGAGGAAGGGGAAGCGGCTGAAGGGCCTTCTCAGGCAGGGCCCCAGGTACACCTGCTGCCAGGCCCGAACAGGTCCCAGGCTCCTCCCTCCCTCTCCAACCCACAAAGGAAGGTGGACACAAAAGGACCTCCAAGGGAAAGGAGCCAGAGACCCAAGGAAAAGGCCAACCAATGAGTCCAGGTTGACAAGAAGTGGCTTATTAAGGGGACTCGCGGACAAGAAGTGTGTCTGGGTGGGTGGCACTAAAAGAGTAGGTCTCTGCCACCCCACCTCACTTGAGACCCTCCTCTGTGGCTTCAGTAGCCTACAGGCTGAGGATCGAGGAGACCTCGGGGAGTAGCTGCATTATGCCCCCAGAATGGATCGGGGTGTGGTTAGACAAAAGGCAAGGGGGGGGGTGCTCAAGAAGCCTTCAGGCCACAGTATTCATCACCATGGATCGTCCCAATCCAGTGAGTCCTTGTCCTAGAATCTCCCTGTGGATACCTGCATGACCCGCGCCCACCCCCACTACCACCGCTCTCATTGCTCACTGCAACTCTCCCCGCCTCTTCCCTCCACTCTGATCCCACAGTGCCCCCCCAGCTCAGTGTTTCCTCCACCAGCTCAGTGTCCCCCCAGCTCAGTGTCCTCTCCTCCAGCACAGTGTCCCCCCAGCTTGTCCCCCACAGTGCAGTGTCCCCCCCAGCACAGTGTCCCCTCCTCCAGCAGCAGTGTCCCCACAGCAGTGTCCCCCCCAGCAGTGTCCCCCACAGTACACAGCCACCCCAGTACAGGGTCCCCCCAGCAGTGTCCCACTCCACCAGCACAGTGTCCCCTCCTCCAGCAGTGTCCCCACAGCAGTTTCTCCCCAGCAGTGTCCCCCACAGTACACAGCCACCCCAGTACAGGGCCCACCCAGCACAGTGGCCCCCACAGTACACAGCCCCCCCGCAGCACAGTACTCCTTCCAGCACAGTGTCCATAGCACAGTTTCTGCAACCTGAGGCCCCCCCGGACAGTGGCCCCCGCAGCACAGTGCTGCCCAACACGGCACGTGTATGAGATATGCTCCTTGAACACCTGACAGAGCTATTGACCAAGCAGAAGGTGACAGATGTCACTTTTGCTCATAACCCTCCAGCTATAACTGGTCACGGGGTCCCAGCTAATTGTGGGGCCCTGGGGGTGGGGCAGGCAAGACCCGTAGTCTTTTGAGTGCGGGGCTGTGTAGGCGCCCAGCACAGGCAGCCCCAAGAGGCGCCCACTTTGGCCCGAAGATTATTTTTAGTTGAAAGCTATCAAAACCCAGCAGATTCAGGAAGAGCTCTTCACCTCCCCCTCAACTGCCTGGATTTACATTGAAAAGGAGAGCCTGTACCCGCAAGGGAGCTATTAACAGAGATTCCTCTTTGCCTAGGGAACTGATCTGCATAACAGGGCAACCTTTGTTTTCCAAATACCTCCCTTCACCAGCCTGCAAATAGCCTTCCTCCCCACTCTACCCCCAGACCCACCCTCTTCTGAGCTCAGGATGTCCTATAGATATAGGAAAGATGTTAGGGTTCGGTGCTGACCACCAAGGAAGAATTCTTGAGATGTCTTCAGTGCAAAAAGGTGATTTTATTAAAGCACAGGGACAGGACCTGTGGGCAGAAAGAGCTGCACCCGGGTCATGAGAAGTGGCCCATTATATACCCTCAAGTCGGGAGGGCGTCAGGGAGAGCGTGAGTCTCTAAGGAGTTTTGGAAGCAAGCTTTCCAGGACCTTAAGGGAGCTAGCTGCTGTTGGGAAAAGGTCATTTATTACTGTAATTAGTCATGAGACCCTTCAGATGTATATCGGTGGGTCATATGCTTGGGGGATGATTGCCAACACGTATCTTACAGGGTAGAGATAAAGGAAGTTTGCAAAGGAATTTTTATATGTTAGCGTAGACTTACAGGGTTCTGGGGGTTGGGCTAAGACTGCCTTTTGCCCTTTAGTAAAGTAATAACATCCCAGCAGCTGAGTTCTAGACAAAGGTCACTCTGCCTCTTTCAAGGACTTGTCACTGGACTTCAAGTAGTAAGGAGATGGCATTTTTTCTTTTGACTTTGTTTCTCACATCACTGTTGGCCTCCTGCTGCCCGACAGTCTTTGGAATGTCCATGTTTGCGTAGATTCCCCATATGCACCAAACTAAATTTGATTTTCTCCAGTTAATCTGTCTCATGTCGATTTGATTCTTAGTCCAGCTACAAGGACATTGAAGGGCAGAGTAAATTTCTTCCTCTTCAACAGGTGGAAGGGAAGGAGACTCAGAGGGGAAGCGCAGATCTGCTATTCTATAAAAGGAGAACCGCGCTCAATTCACAAACACCAGTGGAGCCCTGACCTGACCATGTACCCACCTGCCTGCTGTCTTGGAACTGAGAAATGAGGTCGGTGACAGAGACATGGGCTCTGCCCCTGTAGGGTGGAGACCGGTGTGTAGACCAACGCCCCCATCCAACCGTTCGGAGATGCATGTCCCAGGCCTCCAGGGGTTGCTGAGAAGCTGAAAGAGGGCTGGGCTGCCTCCGTTCTGACCTCAAACTCTCTAGATGGGTTCTACTTTCTGCGGGTCTCTGGGCTCAGGCGGAAGACCCTGAGGGCAAAGCATCCCCTGATGGGAACCGAAACTACCCCCTCAAGCGATAAGGACTGCCCTGAGCCAGGGAGACCCGCCTGTGATTGACCCCAAGACAATGATCGCTTTGACCTTCGCTGCCCACCTGCAAGGACCCACCCACCTTTGTCCCACTTTCCCTTCCATAAACCTGGAAGTATATTCAGAACTTTGGAGACGGGCTTTGAGACACCCGTCTACTGTCTTCCCAGCGTTGGCCTCACTGAAATAAATCCCTTTCTTTCTTTCGCTGCCACTCATTTCTCTGCCTTTGGGGTCTTGTCAGGGGCGAGTGGCCGAGCCTGGTCTGTTTGGGACCCTCGGACACAGGTGCTCATGCATCCCACGCCAGCTACGAAGCAACACCCAACCTGGCCTTTGAAAAATGAGGACTAGGGTCCTCCAGCTAGCCTCTCTGGGGTAAGTCGACGCTGCCCTCACAGAGCCTGACGGCCAGGCCCGCCTCAGGCACCGTGAGATCCTTCGCAGAGTTCTCATTCTTCTGCGTAAAAACATCTGGGTTGTTAGTATACTGCAAAAGTCTAGAAGGTAATTTAGAATTTCCTGGTTATCAGTAAGTCTGTATATTTCCCCCGCTCAGTTTCGTAATTGCTGTAATTCAGTAAGACGTTCGCTACAAACACAACGTGGAGATGTTCGGTGAGCCAGAGTCAGGGTGAGCTCAGGGAAGCGTGAGAGGAGCCTTTCCTGTGGCACCACTGCCCCGCTGCCCCTGCTGCTGAGTCTACACCAAGATGCCCCCTCGAGCCGGGCAGCCCGGCTCCATCCCGGCCGGCCCGTGCCACCAACCTCCCCTCCGACTCTGCAACGGGCTCCCTAACGCAGCTTTGCTCAGAACACGTTTTGGAACTTTCCATCTTGCCCAAATTTAGCATCTCCTTAATTAGCAACCTTTCCCAACATCCTATTTTTAAACTATTGTAGATGTGCGTGGAATTTCTTCACATCTTTCTGTTTGCACCAATGTTCACTTTCCCTGGCTCTCATACTGCCACAGTCATGTTCAGAAGTGACCAGGTGAGAGGTTGGATCAAGCAGAGGTCCTATCACATGAGGGATTGTCTGGATTTTATGACCTTTTCTGTTCATCCGCACGGTATTTTCAACGCATATGCAGTAACATCCCAGACACCATCTCTCCAGTGCTCGTGGTTTATTCTGTCCATCTCGCAGATTCCAGACCCGATTATTTGTTTCTCTGGTTATTTTTCTCTCTGATTATTTTTCAATTGCAAAGTGGTTATTGAAGCAAGGGGTAGAAATAACAACACTCTCCAGATCTGGTTGAACGCCTACTCTGCGTCCGGGAGTGCTAAGCACTTGGCCTTTACCTCGCTTGCGCCTCACGCAGGACCTGCACAGAGTGGGAATTCCCAAGGCGCTCATTACAGGCAAGGAGCCTGCTGGTTACGGAGATATGCAACTGGGCTGAGGTCACCCCGTCACTAAGTTGAAGAGCTGATGGCCGTTGAACCCAGGACAGACAACCCCCACCATCCTGCTCTCAGCATCGAATATTCTGCCTCCCGGTGCCCACCTTTACAAAACGCAAAAAATGAACGCCATCTGTATTTGTGTGTCTGTGTCTCAGCAGACCAGTCACGTGCAGCAAAACCACGACAGCTCACGTTCTCGTTCACTGCCACTCACGCACTTTCTTGGTTTATCCTTCTCAACTTCAGAATTCAACCATAGTTTCTCAGGCAAGGCGTTTCCATCTGGATTAACGTTCTCCAACAATAGCTCCACTTTGCTCTGTGACATTTCATTCTTATATTTGGTGACGAATCACTGGTATAATTTTTGCTTATTGTCTCTTTACGTTGTTGTCCGTATTCGGCCCCGTTTAAAACATTATCTGAGCAATGCTATCCTGAAGGTTCGTTCACACCTGCTAAAACATTTGGCTTTTACTAACACATTATCGTCTTGGTGGCCACTTAGATTTTTTTGCTGCCTGAGCCTAAGGTAGGCCACTCACCTACTGGCCAGTGAAAGCAGGGAGGGTCCCGGTGGACAGCAAGATGGAGTCTCTCCTGTCAAGCAGTCCGGGGGTCCTGCAGCTACAAGATATCACCAGGACCAGCACCAGAACTAACAAGCAGCAGGAACTGCAGGTCTGCAGGGAACCAAAACCCATTAAATCCCTTTGTAGAGGGGAGGATCTGGGGCACCCTGGGGGGCTCAGTCGGTTGACTGACTGACTCTTGATTTCGGCTCAGGTCAAGAGGTTGAGCGCCGAGTCAGACTCCGCACTGGGAGTGGAGCCCACTTATGCTTAAGACTCTCTCCTTCTCCCTCAGCCCGTTCCCTCTCTCCCCCTCTCTAAACAACAGGGAGGGGGAGGATTTGGGCAGCAAATGGTCAGGCTTCTCAGATACTGACCTTGCCTATCTGACCCCTTCAAACAGGCAGCGGCCGCCGGCAGCTCTGCCCGACTGATCTTCAAGAGGAACCGAGATCCCTCCCTGCTGGAACATAACAGCAGTAATGCCCCCAACGGACAGAGACCATATCTCGCGTGCCCACAGACTGACTTTGCCTTTGGTTCATTAACTTCCTACATCCTTCTGTTATCTCGTTTGTTGTGTGGTGTGTCTTCTGTCCTGCTCTGTGTGACGCGTAAGAAGCCAAGTTAATCACGTGGTGAATTGTTATTGAGTTCAGAAGCCTGAACCTGTTTCATAATTGTGACTAACTTTGCTTTCTGACTGAATAAAGCAGAACATTGTGGAAAGACACAACTCGTGTGTGTGCTTTCATAGCATGCTCGTGACAGTCCCTTTCCTGCTTCCTTTATTTTTTTAAGATTTTACTTTTGTTAATATTTTATGTATTTATTTGAGAAAGAGAGCATGAGCAAGAGAGCACAAGCAGGGAGAGCAGCAGAGGGAGAGGGAGAAGCAGGCTCCCCACTGAGTAGGGAGCCCGAACCAGGGCTCCATACCAGGACCCCGGGATCATGACCTGAGCTGAAGGCAGCTGCTTAACCGACTGAGCCACACAGGCGGCCCCCTTTCCTGCTTCCTTTTTTTTTTTTCTTTTAAAGATTTTATTTATTTATTCGACAGAGATAGAGACAGCCAGCGAGAGAGGGAAACACAAGCAGGGGGAGTGGGAGAGGAAAGCAGGCTCATAGCGGAGGAGCCCGATGTGGGGCTCGATCCCAGAACGCTGGGATCACGCCGAGCCGAAGGCAGATGCTTAACCGCTGTGCCACCCAGGTGCCCCCCTGCTTCCTTTTAATACAGAATTCTGATGCACTAACTTCCAGGAGAAAGAGCACAACGCTTAATTTTAGAATAATTGTTACCCTGCTGAGAATACCGTGGTACTGTCGTATTACCTTGATAGCCATGCCATCGTGATGAAACCAATCGCTCCAGCCCATTGATCGAATGCAAGGGAGGAACTGGAAAGGAAGTCAGATTTAACCATGGCCTCCCTATCCTATACTCCACACGTCTTACCTTCTAAATTTAGTTGATTTTTAGAAGTCAAAATCCTTGGGAATATTTTCAAGCAATATTTGAAAATTCTAGTCTTATTATAGACAATGATAAGTCAGATGGGTTAAATATGTGGACTTGGCAAGAGCTAAGATGACATCATGACGGTTCTTGGTCACTGGTCATGACCACCCATCAATTTTCAAAGTGTTAGAACCCTGATGATAATCTGCTTACCTTAGAAAGAAAGAACCCTTAAAAGGAACAGGGCATCTATTTCTAGAAGTAGCAACTTCACAGGTATCAGGGAGCCAGACAGTAGGCCAAATCAATTGAGTCACATTTAAGGCGGTGGGGAGGGGGGGAGGGGGGAGGCCGCTCTCTAATGGAGAAAACAGATTAAAACGCTTGACCCAGTTTTTATGAGAGTGCTTCACAAGCAAACTTCTAGTTCCATAATGTTTTTCCCAAATCTAGTTTTAAAATCGGTATTTTAACATAAATTTGGGGGGAAATATTTACTAAGATGTTTCAACGTGTCAGATTTCTGAAAGAGCAAAACATGCCAGCTATCCAAATGAATCTTGGAGATGATTTTAGTGCAATAAGTAATTTTCAAATCAAGTTTAAACGCACGTTCATATTTCTTTTTTCGGTAGAGTGATTCATGTTCTGGACCAGGGTCAACAAGGCTGACTCTTACCAAAAGAGAAGGAGTAAAGCTCTAAAGTCTCCAAGATTTAAAAAACACAAACAAACAAACGAACAGAAAACCCCAATCACATCTCTATTCTTTTCAAAAAGAGTTTCAGGGTGAGATTAATGGAGTCAGTGTCTTAACCATCTATCATGGTAGGCACAGAACCACAGTGAAGCTTCATGTCAAATTGGACAAACGTGCTCGGCTGTCTTGAAATGTCCTGGTAAGAAACGACGTCGTTTTGCTTGTAGATACCCCGAACCAGCTGCTGTTTGGAACGGGCTGCCCAGCCTCATGCCCTTTGGTGAGTTCATCGTTTCCTCTCACCACACAGTGTCCCCATCTAGAAATCCAGAATGACTGTCAGCTTCCTCGAGCCTGTCCCGGAACCAGCGCAGTCAATGTCCGGGGTAAAGCTGGGTCCTCCTGTGGTGTGGCCCTTGCATGGGAAGGGGGTTACTGCTTGATCCCAGGGCTCATCCCACGGCACCGGGAGGACAGAGGCTGGCATGGCCCCGGGAGAGGCAGAACCGCGTCCCCTCCCTGTCCTGAGTGTGCAAGAGGCCTGTAGCATTCACCACTTGGATTGAAGGTTCCTGTCCGTTTCCCCAGAGAGGATGCCAGTTCCTTGAGGGCGGGGAGTGTCCAGCATTCATCTTTGCAGTGCCAAAGCCTGGGCCATGACTGGCACATACATCATAATGCTGAAGGCAGGGCAGGAGACTAGGAGAGCTGGCTGAGATTTGGACCTCACCCACACCCCACACCCCCCCTCTTTACAAAGTACATAGCTCATCAAACACAAGCCACGGAGTATGAATCCCTCCGCTTTCTGCCACCTGCCAGCTTGTCCCCATCTGCACACACCTTCTCCCCATCTGCACACACCTTCTCCCCTCCCCCACCCAACAGAATCATCTAACAAAAGCCCCGGGCTCTGGATTCACCCCTTCCCCTTAGGAGATAAAGAGGATAAAGGGCTGACCAGCCAAGGAGCTCCACCCTAAACATCTGGAATGGTTTCAGAGCTGCTTATTTGAAAGGTCTTGGACTTCACTGTCAGACCCAGATCCAATCCCTTTCCTCCACCTCCTGGCCTTACGAGCCTCACTTTCCTGGGGTGGGGGGCTTTATCATTCCTAGAGAGTGGGGTGGCTGTGCAGGTCAGAGCACAGTGGAGGGCAGACATTAGTTCAAAAGAAGCTGTCATTCTTCGCCCCAGTGTGAGGCTTTGGGGATACAGACCCATCTTTATTTACCAAAAATTCCCATTGTGCAGATCGTAAAACATCTGTTTCCTCACCTTGTTTCATGATGGCAATTTGTGGAACAGCACATAAGAAATCTCATCTAAACCAGTTTTCTTATTGTACGCAGTTCACAGTCAAATGCCCAGAATGACTACTGGCGTTACACACGCATGCACACACACATACACACCCACAGTCCTCCTCCAATCTTGCTTAAGGCAAAGGGTTGCCAGAAACTGGTGGGAAGGGGTTGATGCAGTCCGGTTCCTATCAGTGACAGCCTCCTATCAGTGACAGCCGTCTGCTGGGTTGGAGGGGCTTGACGTGTCTTCGGTCTTCAAGGACCAGCGCGGTGAGGAGAGAGAGGACAAGGCAACCAGGCCCTTCTGGGAAAGGCAAGCAGGCAGCAGCCTGATGCTTCTGGTTGGGGGCGGAACTTCTCATTTCGTGCTAATGTTTAAAGACAAGGCTTCTCAACTGTGAGCACCCAGTGCGAGGGACACTAAACCCGGCCCAATTTCCACCCTGTTGACAAGACAGCTGCGGCCCACTCCAGTCCTGAGCCCCCTTGAGCCTTTGATGTGGTGTCAGCAGGCAAGGGGCTGTCATAAAGCAGTTACCCAGCCATCGGACACCTCACCACTTCCCAGTCCCATTCTCTTTGCTCTTCTTTCTCTGTCATGTGCTTTTCAGAGAGCTTCCCCTGTTGCCAACATGGATCTGGAATCCTCACCTGTAGTAGGCAGACTGAGGATCTCCAAAGGTCTCCTCCGAAGATACCAATTCAGGTCCAAATCCCTGGAACCTGTCATTCGAGCTTCTCTGGAAAAAGGGTCTTTGCAGATGTCATTAAGTTAAAGACGCTGAGATGGGGAGTTCGTTCTTGATTACTCGAGTGGGCCCTGCATGCCACTGCGAGTGTCCTCATAAGAGAGAGATGCGACACAAAGAGAAGACCATGTGACTGCAGAGGCAGCCGGTGGGGGCATGTGGCCACAGCCAAAGAATTTTCAGTAGCCACCAGAAGCTGGAAGAGGCACTCAGTTTCAGCCCAGTGGTACCGATTTGGGACTTGTGGCCCCCAGAACCATGTAACAATAAATGTCCACTGTTTTGAGCCACCAAGATTGTGGTAACTTGTTACAGCAGCAATAGCAAATGAATATATCACTCTCTACCCCAGCCTAATTTTTTAAAGGGACAGCTACTCAGCCTGCAGTTGGGGCAGAGCGGGACATCTAGATGCCGGCTCAAAATGAAACAATGGTTAAGACGGTCACAGCTGATTGAAACTTCCCGCTGCTAAACAGGTAGAACCTCATGGTTTAAGCCCGTACAGACCTCCCTCCCCCCGCTTATGAAAGGGCTGTGTTTATTTGGTACCGGAAATGCAAAGAAACCAAGTTATAGTCTTGCTGATTACTAATGCCACAGAAGCAGAAACCCCTGGAACACAGTTTCTGGCTATTGGGAGCAGATGGCCCGGGTCACAGCCCTAGCAACGGGCCCCAAACTCCAAGAACACACAGGTTCTTAGTCACAGTCTCTGCATCAGAGGAGCCCATGGGCTCGGGTGGAAGCTGGCCTGCAAGCAGCCACCGACAGGAGACTAGATGTGACAGCAGAGCAGCTGGGGCACAGAGGCAGCGGGCTGGCTCTTGGAGGAGAAATGGGATCTGTCGGCAGACAGAGCAGGGAAAAGGCATCCCCAGAAGTACCTGAACCAGCCGAGCGTGGCCGGGGCAGTTGGCCAAGCGGAGGAACAGAGAGAAGCCACCTCTGGAGGCCGTGCCTGCACTGGGGCTGTACCCACCAGCTCTGCATTTAGAGAGAGACATGGGACTAAAACGCACTGGCCTCGGAAGGGAGGGAGCAAATCTGGAGCAAGACACAGGTGCAGCAGCCACAGTGACTGTCCAGAGACCCTCAAGGGCAGGAGCAGGAGTGGGAGGGCCGGGGAGGACAGACTGAAGGAGCGTCCAAGAGCCCACTGGCAGGTCTGGGTGATGGCCAAATGCAGAAACTGAGACAGAAGGGTCTAAAACAACCCCCAAGCTTCTGGCAGCTTGGGTGGCAGGCCAGACTGCAGGACAAGGATAGGGAAGGGTGAACAGGCTTAAGGTAGGAGAGAAAGCCAATAAGAAGTTCGGCTATGAGCTTGCTGAGTGGCATGGCTGTGGGTTATCCAGATGGCGATGTCTGAGAAGCAGCTGGTTATACAGACGATGGGAACTCCGTACAAATAAACACACAGGCACGGGGCACTAGCAATCCTGTTGGGTTGCACCCATGCGTGGCTAGGCACCGTGCTAGGCTCTGGGCAAGCAGAGGTGGAGACCACTGGGGGCTGAGAGGGTCCTGGCAGGCAAACCCAAGACAATATGCCCAAGTGTTAGAACGAGCTACATGAGGTGCTGTGGGAGCACAGCAGGGAGCACCACACCCAGAATGAGGCTGAGAAGGTGAGGAGGAGATGGTGGAATCCCCCCCCCCCCCCCCCGGGGGGGGGGGGAGAGGGGGACCAGTAACATGAGCGGGCGAGGGCGGGGATGAAACAAAGTCAGAGGTACGTGATGGTGGTAGTGGTGTGGAAGGGGAGAGGACAACACTCAAGACAGAGGCAAGAGACAGAATGTGACTTGTTTCGGGGACAGGCTGGGGGCAGAGATGGGATTATAGGGGGGCTGGGTCATCAGTCTGCTGGGTCACATCACATACATGGAGTCTGAACGTTAGCCTTAGAGCAACTGGGAGCCATCAAAAACCTAAGCACGGGAGTGGCATGATACTTTAGCTTTTTAAAAAGATCACTTGGACTGCAAAGTAAGGGTGGATTAAAAGGGAAAAATCGGGAAGCTGGGAGAGCAGTCAGGAAGCTACTGGGGTAGAAAGTGGTTATGGTGTCAGAGAAACGTTCAGGAGGTAGAGAGACCAGATTTGGTGACAGGCTGCCCACTGGACCTGAGGAGGGAGCAGACACGGTGCCCAAGTTCTGGGCTCAGCCACCTGGGCTGATGTTCCCGGACAGATGGGACTGCAGGGAGTGAGTGTAACAACAGGGCCCAGTTCAGAGCCTCAGGAGACCCAAAGTGTGAGGCCGTACACGGGCAGAGGAGCTGGCAAAGGAGGCGATCAGAAGGTCAGATAAAAGGTAGAGAACCCGGGGGAACAAGGCATCAGTGAAACTAGCAGGTTTAGACCACAAACCCAAGAGGTCAACTGAAAGGCTGAGGTTTCTGCTGGATCTGTGGGTCAGGTACGGTTCAGTGACGTGGTGAGGTCAAAAGCCTAATGACATGGCCTAAAGTGGAGACACTAACATATGTCTTCCCGAGTCAGCTAGAAAAGGAAGGCAAGCTGGGAGAGATGGCTTTTGGCATTTGGTACAGAAGTTAACTGGAAAAACCTGGCTTCTAGCTCTGGCTCTTACCACACAGCTGGTACTGGCTCCCCACCTGCAAAATGGGGATAACAATGTGTGCTGGCCCAGACTAATCCCAAGGGACCCTAAAACTCACGGCCCTCTGAAAGACTTAAAATCATCTTTGTAGCCTCCCTTGAGTACAAAGCCACTTTTCTGCTCTACTACTACTCAGTTCAAAATAGAAAAACAGGGGCGCCTGGGTAGCGCAGTCGTTAAGCGTCTGCCTCCGGCTCAGGGCGTGATCCTGGAGTTCCGGGATCCAGTCCCGCATCGGCTCCTCCGCTGGGAGCCTGCTTCTTCCTCTCCCACTCCCCTGCTGTGTTCCCTCTCTCGCTGGCTGTCTCTCTGTCACATAAATAAATAAAATCTTTAAAAAAAAAACAAAAAAAACAAAATAGAAACACACACCTTAAAGTCAACAGCTGTAAGAGAACATTTTCAGGTGCAACGTTCTTCCTTTGAAATTAGGAGTCCTCTTAAAATTAGTGAAACTAAAACAATTGGCAATAAAACTGTTCTATCGAACAAGCTAATTTTTATCAACCTAATGTGAGATTGTTTGTTACACATGCTCCTCAAACATTTCATGAATTATTTTAACCAGGGTCATGTGCATAAACTCAAGTTTTAAAAAATTAAATGAGGGGTGCCTGGCAGGCTGAGTGGGTAGAGCCTGTGACTCTCGATCTCAGGGTTGTGAGTTCTAGCTCCAGGCTGGGTGTGGAGATTACTTAAAAATAATAAGTAAATAAAAACAAAGTTAAAAATTACACTGAAAAATTAACAGACATTTTAAAAGTTATTAACCACGACTTAAAACCTGACCTAAAATCATTGCTTTAGAAGGCAACCTGCTCCCCCTAGCAATCCCCTCCGCTCTGGCTCTGGGGGACATATCGAGATGTTATGTGTAGCTGGTCTTCACAGTCCGAGTTTACAGCCTGGCGTTTGTCCTAACACAGTTCTGGTCCTGAGCTTCCTAATCAGTGAGCTTGTATTCACTCCAAGAGCGCGAGCGGTCTGAGGGCTATCGGACAAGTGACATCGGAGAAAGTTAGGTGCCGCCGGTCACCGAAGGCGGACCGAAGGTGCAGGCTGCGTGCTGCCGCGCGGTGACCGGAGCCGCCACCCCGACCTGCCCACGCACACGACGGACCGCGAGCCCCGTCTCCCCTGCTCGCTCTCCGGTGTCCTTCCTGAGCGGCCCTTGCAGCGGGAAGACATGCGGGCGCGCGAGGTCAGTTCTGCAAGCCCCGCACCCCGTGCACCCTCGGCGCACGCCGGCGAGCGCCCCGAAGGGGACGCCCTGTGCCCACGTTCCCCGACGGAGGGACGGCCCCCGAGGGGCGTGCGGGGGCGCCGTCGGGTCGCGCGGGCCGGGAGCGGCGGACGACCGCGCAAAGCAGTCCCGCGCCACCCCCGCCGCCGCCTCACGGCCCCCGCCCCCCGGCGCCCGGGGCCCAATCACAGCGCCGCGCACGTGACGAGCGCTGCCTGCGATGACCTCATCCCTGGTGTGGGATGACGTCAAATTCAAGATGGATGGAATCACAGCGGCAGCGGCGGCTGCGGCGCGCGCGAGCCGAGTGTGAGCGGAAAGGGGCCCGGCGTCTGCCTCGGGGCTGGAGACCGGTGAGTAACTGTCACGCCCCTCGCCCTAGGAGAACTGCGGGGCCCTGTGGGAGGCCACAGCCTCCTCGCAAAACGCGGCCTTTCCTGACGTAACTCTGAGGTGATTTCTCTCCTCTTTTTTCTCTCCACCAGCGGGTTGCGGGCTCCGAGACCTTCTGCGCGTGCGCGGGGTCCGGGCTCTCACCGAGCATGCCCCAGGCTCCCACGTAGCCGATTGTGCTTTCACGCTGCGCATGCTCCTTGCCCGCACTTGGCCTCGCCCTCGCCAGTGCGCACGCTCCATCCCCGGCTGGTCTTCCCTCACCCGGCCAGGTGCCCCCTGGGCCGGACGCCCTGGCCTCGGCGCGCGTATGTGCGCCGAGCGGTTAGGACGCCTTCCGGCCTCGGGCGCGTGCTCCGGTCCGGTGCAGGCGTGGGGTCGCGCCGGGGACGGGGTGGGGTAGGCGGAAGCTGCGGGGTGGCACGGACCCCGCACCTGCCGCAGCCTGCGTCCCGTGGCCCCTCGGTCCCGCCCGGCAGCCGCCGGCGAAACCCCTGCGCAGCCCAAGTTGACTTTGCGGGCCCCGCCCCCGTTCGCCTCCCTGGCCGGCCCTCTGCGGGACGCGTGGCCTCGGAGCGCGCTCCTTTTCCTCCAGAACCCCCGGAGGACTCGGTTTTCGGACTCCCCGCCGCTGGCCGCAGGCCTCTGTGCGGGCCTGTGGACGGTTCCCCACTGGGAACCTGCGGCCGGAGGCGCTGGGGAAGGGGGTGGGTCGGGACCAGCGGCTCTGGGCACCCCCGCTCAGAGACCTCCGCCGGCGGGAGTTCCCGGCTTCTTTTCATGGGTTGTCTGACCGCCCAGACCGCTTATCTCGAGTTCAGTAGCGGCCTGTGAAGGATCGCAGCCTAGGGGAGCCTCTCGGCGCTAGTCCTGCACCCCGGTTGCTAATGCCCTGCAAACGCAGGGCTCGTGCTTCGGGAGAATGCCACTTGAGCAGCACGTGTGGGGGTGGGGTGGTTTCAGAGACCGGTTCTCCCTCGGGAATGCCAGACAGTGGTCCAGCGGGGCAAAGGTTCATCAGACCCCGCACTGTGTAGCATCCCGGGGTCTTTTAGTGCGGGAGCTACCAGCTCTGCCCACCTCTGGCATTAGAGGGCATCAGCGTATTACAGCATAGTCCAGTGATTGTTCATAATGATGACCCTGAGTCATCAACAAGGAGCCTGCATTGTGGTCTGTGCACCTTGTTCAAGGGGACAAAGTGGGCTAATCGATTTTGGATTTCTCATTGACAGTTATTCTTAAATCCTTTCTCCCCTCTGATGCTTGGAGTAAATCCTTCATCCACCTCTAATGTCCAATTGTCATTACTTCTAAATTTAAGTATTCCTAAATATTGTTGATAAAAAGAAAGTAGAAATTTGGGGTGTTGGTTTGCTTATTAATTCATGCAATACTATTGAACGTGGAGTGAAAAGGAGATAAGCCCAGTCTTAAGGAACCTAACAGTGTTTATGGTAAGGGATGCTGGGTGTGTGACCAGAGACTGGTTATTGGGAGTCTCTAGGTGAGCAGGAGATGACTGAAGGAACAATTCTAGTTGTCCCAGAGCCAATAAGGATGAGGAGAGCTGATTCTAGAGCTGTTTACAAGTGAAGTTTGCCAGGTTGTGCTGATGGGCTGGAGAGGAAAGAGGTTTCCGGTTTGGGAGAGCTGGTGGTTGGCAGCACACCTAACCAAATGAGGAACGTGTGAGGACAAGCAGATGTGGGGTAGGGGCGAGGGAAGTGGGCCCTAAGTGCTGCGCTGGGCATGTGAAGTTTGCTGTGATGGAAATGTTCAGGCACCTGCCATCCCAAGGAGAAGTCTAAGCAGAGATACACATCTGGGAGTCCTCCAGTAGACCTGTAAGCCACAAGAGCTCACACAGAGAGCAGAGCTGCCACATGCTAAGCTCTTAACAGATGCTGGAGCAGTAAAGGTGAGCAGGTGCGGGTCTTGAACCTTGAGCGTAATGGTTTCTGTCTTTACCCTAGCAGACACTTGCCAGGCCTGTGCTAAGCATTAGGGATACACAGACGAAAATAAGCGTTCTTCCTTTTGAGGGCTCTCACAAGGGAGGTAGATAGAAAAGCAGGTCACTCAAAATAGTTGTGCTGTTACTGCAGACAGGTGGATGGAATATTGTGGTAGTTCAGATAGGACTGAGCCATTGGCTGGGGGCACAGTAACCAGAGTTGCAGAGACGGTGACATCTGAGCAAGGGAAGGTAAGAAAGGTATGTCTGGTGGTGGACATTGATGTACAGCTTTGTAGGTAGATGGCAAGAAGCGTCCAGAGAGGGCAGAAAGATAAATTATGACCAGACTATGAAGAGGCTTGTATGCCAGTCTGTATGTAGAGTTTGGATTTTATCCAGGAAGTGATAGAAAAATCAATATACAATTCTAAAAGGCAGTGATGGGACCAGCTTTACTTTAGGAAAACAAACGAAAGGCATGATTTCTAGTCCTGCATATAATTGGATTATCAGGCTACAGAAAAATCAACAAATATTTATTGTTGTGCAAGATATCAGGTTGCACCTAAGATATTAAGTAGATTGTTAGTCCTCACACAGCTCACAGTTCTATTGGGGAGACAAACAATATCTGGCAGCAAATAAACAAACATGTGAACGGTGCCAGTCTGTCTCTGTGATACCAGAGTTGAAAGGTGCTTTCTCATTATAAACTGAAGGAATCAGGGAATGTCTGTAGGTTAGTTAGGGCTGCCAAAGCAAAGCAGCGCAGACTGGAGGGCTTACCAGAAATGTGTTTCCTCCTGGAGCCTAGAAGTCCAGGGTCAGGGTGTGGGCAGCGTTGGTTTCTCCTGAGGCCTGTCTCCTTGGCATGTAGAGGACCGTCTTTCCTGTCGTCATGTGCTCATCCCTCGGTGTGCTGGTGTCCTTATCTCCTCCTCTGACACCAGTCAGATTGGATTAGGGCCCACCTTAAAGTCTTCATTAAAACTTGATGATACCTTTAAAGATTCTGTCTAAATATGCTTGCATCCTTTTTTTTTTTTTAAGATTTTATTTATTTATTTGAGATGGAGAGAAAGAGTGCATGTGTGTGCACAAGTAGGGAGGAGGGGTAGAGGCAGAGGGAGAAGTGGGCTCCCTGCTGAGCAGTGTGGGGCTCCATCCCAGGACCCCGAACCCATGACCCCATCCAAAGGCAGACACTTAACCAACTAAGCCACCCAGGTGCCCCTAAATATGCTTGCATTCTGAGGTGCCGGGGCGGGGGTGGTTAGGGCTTCAGCATGTGATGGAACAGGGAGAGGGGGACACAGTCCAGCCGGTGGCAGAAGGCTTTATGGAGGGACTGGACTTGAGCTGAGAGCTTTGAAGGATGATGAGCATTCAGCTGAGTGGAGTCCTGGAGAAGGGTAGATGAGGTTTTGGACATTCAAGATCTTGTAGTGGGAGAAGCCGGACACTCGGGTTGTGTCTCAGACACAGCATCTGAAGCAGGAAGTCATCAAAAGGGAATAATGAAGGGAAAGAAAATTTAAAAAGTAGTTCGTGACCAGATTCACAGAGGTGTAGAGTCTGTGTTTTGAAATTTTGCATTTTAACCTAACAGAGAACCATGTTTTCATTATTATTTCTTTTCGGCCAGCTTTTAGCACTCAGCTAATATATCCCATTGAACCATTTCCTCAGCACTCTCTCCAAACCCCTAGTTTCTCCACCCGGTTATAGCACCCTATTTATTTCCATAGTACAGCCTGAAGCTACCTTTTTTATTTGTTTTCTTGTTTGTTATCTCATTTACCGCACCAGAATTTGGGGGCCTTGTCTGTTTTGTGCATCCCTGTATTTCAGGCATGTCTAACCATGCCTTACACATACTAAGAGCTCAATAAATAAGTTGAATTCATAATAGTATTCCCTAGTGTGTATGTCCAATGAATGCTTGAAGCTTGTCTTAGGAAGCTCTGTCTAGCAGCAGGATTGTAAAGGTTGGGCTTGGAGAGCATGGCAGGAAGAATGAGTAACACTTGGAAATGTAATCAGTTAGGGTCCTTTAATAACAAGAACAGAAACAGGCTAGCTTGAATAGAACAAGGAATTTATTGTAGAGACAGGGCTGCTCCCGAGGGTTAAGGAAAAGCTAGAGAATTGGGCCCGGAAGTACGGAAACCAAGGTAACTGGCAGGAATCAGTATAGTAGGCACCAGCCAACTGCATTTTTGGGCCCATCTTCTGGGGAGAGAGTTTGCGGTCTGCGTGGCTTTGGTTCTGTGCCTGCCCCTAAGCTAGCAGAGAGCGGCTCCGACCCTGGGACGGGGGTGGTTCTCCCAGAGCCAAACAAGAGCGGCCGCTCTGTGAAGGGTCCAAGCTGTGTTACAGCAGAGCACACCCCGAAACTAGAGTCAGCCCTCATCTGGAGAGACTGAAAATGGGGTGAGACTGGACCCAAAGGGGTGACACTCCTTCACTGGAGGGATCTGATTGAGGAAGGCTGGCTTTGAAATCTGAGAAGCCTTAGATGATTTCTGCATGTCTGCATTGTCACCAAGTGATGGATATAACCTACCTTAGAGCACTTTTTGTCTCCTTCGAATAATGAAATCAAGTGGAGTGTCAGGCCTTGATCCAGACGTGAAGGTTTGGGCTGAGTGGTATGTGTATGCTCCAAAGTCATACGTAGGTGCTTTGTTTTTCTGACGAGATTCTTGCTTTGTGACGTGTTCCTCCTTTTTATTGGTGTAATGATTGGGACTGTGTAAGCAGCCCCCAACATTCCAAAGGATCATGTGTGCAGAGTTCGGTTTTAGGTTAATGTTTTGGGTATAAGACGTTTTCCTATGGAAGTGGTACCAAGGGTTTTATGCGCCAATCTTGGATCAAGTTTGAATTGTAATGTGTACCTTAGCCCTGACACCAGCCGAGTTTTAGTCTCCAAAACTTGAAAGTCAGTGAGGTTATCTTGGTTTCTTCCCGTCTTCCTTTCTGGGCCCCTCATTCACCTATTGGTGCCTTTTTATCCCCAGTGCTTAGCTGTGCTTTGCTCTTTTCTGCACACATCTCCAGAATGCTCTGTATTCCAGAATTGTCTACCTTCCCTCCATCCCCTTAAAAATCTTAACTCCTTGATCTAATGTTGGTATAAAGAGGAAAGTATTTGCATTGAATTGATTTCTATTAAGACACGAATCCCTGCCTCTGTTGGCATGTAGTTCCTGAGGAATTTGAGACGTTGGTATAAAATAATTTTCTGCGGTTCAGTTGTGAAGGGCTTTGTGGCCGTGCTAGGGGATTGGAACTTGAGGCCAGTGCAAGCCTTTAGTAGGAGTTTTTAAGCCTGGCACAATCAGATGTGTACTTCTGAAAAGTTTCTGTAGTAGAAATGTGAAGAGTGGAATCTTTGCTATTACAATAGTGGAGTGAGCGGTGAGTCCCAAGTCTTCCCTGATGTCCCCACTGTGCACTCACCCACCCTGCCACCACTCGGCCAAATTAACTGCTGCCGGAAATCAGTATTCTCCTAGCATTGTCTGTATCTTTCATCCTATTTGATTTTTATGTGTCTCTGTCCTACCACGGGAATGTGTGCGGCTGGACAACAGGCAGCTGGCCAGCTCACTCCTCTCCCATCACCAGCATCTCTTATGATTTATAACATTTGGGGCCATAGCATTCAGGAGAGGAAGAGAGGAAGGACATAAAATGCATGCTTGCCATATAGGAAGTGCTACATACACGAGGAGCTGGTGAATGCCATGCGTCTTGTTCTTCATAAAAATCCTATGTGCTAAGTGGGGTTAGCCGCATCTAACAGGTGAAGGACACTACAACTCAGAAGGGTCGAGTGATCTTTACCAGCTTACATTCCTAGTAGGTGACAGAGCCGGGACTGGAGGCAAATATTGATTTGAAGGTCTTTTCCATGGAGCTGTGAGTTCCATGAATTGTTAACTGTAAAGATTCTCATTTTGAAATTTCAGGAAACAGCATGAAATAGGAACAATTCAGGCAGAGTTTGGGAAGATCTGTGTGTGCGAGGATCCAGGCGGTAGCACGCCAGCCCCATTTCAGAGTCTGGCTTTCCTGGGGGATTTCCGCTGAGCTCTTTCTGTCCATCGTAAACGGCTCTTCGGTCCACATTTCACCCACTTTCTTCTTCAGAGCGCCAAGACTTCTCACTATGACTACAGTGATAGCAGGAGCTCTGCCCCGATGAGTCAGGTGGAGATGAGCAATGGAAAAGGAGTGGGGGGCAGACCCGGGGGCAACACGCAGTTCCGTGTGAGAGCTTTTCAGTGTGTGATGCACAGTCTTCTGTAAGTCAGAGGTCCTGGTTAATTCATCATTAAAACGTAGATGAGAAGTCGGAGTTTGATGAGCCAGCGGATTTGTGGAGGAAGAGGTACATTTGGCAGCAAAGTCAGTCTTACCTGAGGGCTGGGGAGCAGGAAAAACAAAGGGGGTGGGCACTCAGTCCGCACATCCCGGCGCCCCCGGGGGTCCCACTGGGTTAGCTCATGAAATGCAGTGGTTGTGACTTCCACCCCCTTTCGGCCTACATCCTTAGTGGAGCATTCTATATTTTTAGTTAAGTCCTTAAGCTCAATAAATACACCTACTCTCCTTAAAACACAAAATTCCAAAATGTCAGTTGTTTGCAGCTAGACCAGGAAAGGGCCCGTGATGTTTGAGTTTCATAATGAAAAAGGTAAAAGCAAGGGCTTCAGGTGGAGGGTGGGTGAGGAGTCTGCATGCCCCGCGTTGCTTTCCTGTCACTCCAGACATCTCTGGATTTTGTCCCGGGCTGCCCGAGAGGCTAGAGGAGGTCCTTCTCCTCTTCGGGTCTTGGAGTGGCCTTAGCTTAGCCCTTGGGGCCCTCCTGCGTCCGTCCCCTCCACAGCCTCATTACCTGCCCCCCCCCCAGCCTGTGCTCCCTCCAGCCACTCCGCCTCGGCTCTGTGCCGTCCGATGCTGCTCCTGTCCTTGGAATGCCCTTCACCCTTCCTTCCTGACTCCTGCTCTTTCAGAAGCATCGTCTGTAGAGTGCCTCCCCTGACGTGCCTCTCAGCTGCCCCTGATGCCACCACCTGCACGCGCCCTGTCCGGGGCTCTGCTCGCTGTCACGTGCTGAGGGACTGACCTGTCCCATTCCCACTGCATGGGTCTCAAAGAGCTGTGAGACAGGCCCGTGCTTGTAGGGCTTCCATCCTCCGTGTCCCGCCAGACATCGGGCAGGCCGTGAGAAGTGTGGAAGGGGGTGGCTGAGTCCAGGCTCTGGGCCACGACTCCCAGGTCTCCCTGCTGCTGGCCGGTGGTGTGACCTTGGGCCCAGCGTGCACTCTCCCAGTGCCTCCATCTCCTCATTTGTAAAACAGGTGTGTGGACGATGCCCAGCTCCGATGTTTCTGTGCGGAATGAAGCAGGGAACTGGAGACAGCGTGGTGTGGGGGTTAGAGAGCGGCCCCTGCAGCCACGGCCCGTGGTGTGAGTCCTGCTCTTCCGCTTGCACTTGGTGGGACCTTGAGCAGGTCCTTGACCTCTGTGCCTGTGTGTCTCATCTCAGATAATCACGGTACCTGCCTGCTAGGGTTGCTGTACAACTCCGTGAGGGTGTGAAAGTGTGGGCAGTAGTACGTGGTAGAGGGAGCGCTCACAGGGCAGCTGTTGCTGCATGTGCAGTTGGCGCCAGAGCGGGTGGGCGGGCAGGACTGTGGCGTCGCCCGCACCCGCATATCCAGAATTTGACGTGCTTGGCCCCTTTCCAAGCAGTCAGTCTCACTGATGACTCTAAATGGAGGGGATCCCAAATGAATCGCTTTAAGCAGTTTTCAAGGACAGTGACTCTTTCTCATATAACCCACCTCTGAGTGACTTACCCTAATTCCAAAATGTCTTCATTCAAAAAGTATGGGAGCCTGTGGCTTAAGGGATTAGAAGTAGTGATTTAGAACAAAGGCAGGGTTCATGGTAAGTTGAAAAAAGCAAAAGAAGGAAACTTTTCTGAACCATGTTGGTTTTCGTATATGGCCTTAGAGTGCAGACGGTGTGTGCGGTTGCGTTTGTTTCGTGCCCAAGGACGTGGAAATTCTCACTTGGTTTAGTACTCATGCACTCCCTTAGCCCTCACCTGTGCTTTCAGGTGCCCTGGGTGTCTTCGTTTGGACCCCCCAGAGCAGACCCTGAGCCACAGATTCAGAGTAGGTGTTTATTTGGAAAGTGATCCCAGGAAGCACAGGAAAGGTTGTAGGAGAGTGAAGCAAGAAGGGGTGCCCGTGAACGGTACGTTAATGAATAGATGCCTGCTCACATTTAGAATATCGGACTGAATTCCTGAAAAATATCTGAACCAGTCTTTCCATTAAACTTCATTTCAAGTAAGGCCATCCTTCCAGCTGTTGTGGTACAATTCTTGGAACTCTCTTTAACTCCTCACCTTCTTATCCGCTATGGTCGGTCCATTAGAAATCCAAATAACTGCCTTTCCCTCCACTGCCACCTTGGGCCGGGCACCGTCGAGTCTCACGCGGATCATTGCCGTAGACTCTAGCTGGTCTGGGCCACAGTCCTGTCTCCACTGTCTCATTGCTGTAGGCTCCTAGCTGGTCTCCCAGCTTCCACCTTTCCTGCCTGTTATCATCCATTCTCAACAGCGGAGCCAGAGTGATCCTTTTGAAACATAATTCAAAGGATGACATAATTCAATGTCATCTTTCTGTCAGAATCTTCCAGCGAGTGCCCTTGTCACTTCCGGTGGAAAGCTCAGTTTTCCTGCCGTCTCTTCCGCAGCTCCCTGCTCCAGTCCTGCTGTGACTTGGGCTCTTCCCTCTGCTTGCAGAGCTCGTTGCTCATCAGTGATTCTTACGGCTCCCTGCCTTCAGACCTTCTCAAGTAGCATTTTGTTGAGTGAGCGAACGATGAGTGACGTGTGAAGTTCTGGCACAGTTCGTAGTGTGTCCTAGGTGCAGATACTGTGTTCTCATTTATGTCTCACAATAGCTTTGGGCGGTAGCTGCTGTTAGCCGTGTTCTGCAGTGGGGGAAACTGAGCCTCAGAGGTTGACTAGCCTACAGTGTTGACTTTCCAACCGTCTTGACCCCGGCTCACAGGACGGATGTGTTGTGTGTGCCCACATGTGTAGACATGCGCTTATGTAACTGAGACTGACGTTTCACAAGGTCTCTGCCTCCCTGTGTTTGAGGCATTCTGATGCAGGAAACTCTGCCTTAGTTTATGATTTTAATTGCTAGTTTCTAATCACTACATTGATTGTAAGAAACCCTTTTGAAAAATACTTGTCCATGCTTTTAATTTTACATCTGTTGCTTTTTCCTGTGGCAACATCCAAACTAGGTTTTTCAAAAATTATTAGCGTTAAAAATGGCATTGAGTACACAGCTGAGTTGTGGCATTACAAGTTATTTCTTTTTCTGCTGACCTTTGTGAAAGATGATACAGGGGTACATAAATAAATGCATGATTGTTGAGACATGATAGTAGGATTAAGGGAGAAATTAAAATGGCTAATGGAAAAGGAAGGGCAAAGGTCTCTATCAAGCAGTCGCAAATAGAGGAATTAAAATTTGCCACTGATATGAAATGACGGAAGGTAGGAATGAGCAGAAACTCCATACACTCTGACCACGGCATGTGTTTGGGGACATCATCCCTGGAAGCAGTCATGTCTCAGAACCCATTAGATTGAGTTGGCACCATAGTGGGGAATCAGTAATAGAGAAGTTTGTGTACCATGTTTGGTCATTCTAGGTTGGTGGCCTAGCAAAATCTTCTTCGTGGGCTCTTCTGAAGAGTCTGTGTGCTGGTTGACCGGCAAAGGCTGATCCTTTGAAACCAGAGGAGAACTTGCCAATGTCCTGTGCCGAGTTTAGTACATTTACAACCTGCCCTCTAGAGAAAGATAAAACTGTCACAGTCTTAGTTACTTGGACTCCATTCAAAAATAAATGTCATAAGACATCCATTAAAAAATAAGTGTCGTAACTATTTTTATTTTATTGGTTTTTTAGAGGGGTGAGAAGCTGAGGGGTAGAGAGAATCTCAGGCAGGTTGTGGAGTCTGACACAGGGCTTGATCCCACAACCCCGAGATCATGACCTAAGCCAAAATCAAGAATTGGACGCGTCATCGATTGAGCCACCCAGGTGCCCCTAAATGTCGTAGCTATTTTAAGGGAGACACTACAGAGATGAGGTGTTGCAGTAACAGGAGCCCAAGTGAAGGGTCAGCTTTGGATAGTCCAGCATCGTTTCTGTGCTAAGTGGCTTTCCCTTTGTTGAGAGCATGAGTGGCATTAATATGGACCTTTTCCTTTGACTGAATTAAATGTTTGCCTTATAAGAGATGCTGGCTCATCCAGCGTTTGCAACAACCCTAAAGGAGGACACAGTTGTCCACCCATTTCACGGGAGGGACCTGGTACTCAGCCAGGAAGGGGGCAGCCTCTCACCCCAGCGCCTCTGCCAGAGCCTGCACCCAGCTCCCAGGCCTTCACATCTCACCTTTAGATTGGGAGAGAATTGCAGTGTGATCTCATTTCAAACCCCTTCATTTACAATTAGGAATAATTACGTTTGGATCAGGCAGCAGTTTCCTTTGCTATCATTGAAAATGTGATTTGGTAAGAAAATAGTATTCAGGAGATTGCAAGGTGGTTCGCGTAAGAAAGAAACCAAGCTCTTCTGTTGTTCAACATTCTAACCTTTGCTGAACACTGTGATACAGTAGTAATCAGTAAGTGAAATTTTTCTTTCTTTTTCCAGATTTTTCCCTATTTATAAAGGTCTGGTGAGACCCCCCCCCCCTTTGCAACCCACTGTTCGCAGTTCACATGGTGGATAAGTACATCCAGTGATAAGACTGACTTCCTTTCAGAATCGTAGACTCTGGAGCTTCGATTCTTCATGCTTACACTCTGAACTAAAAGGGATAGAACCAAGCATCGAATGGATAAGAACCCTAACTGACAAACCTTTCATTTCAGACAGTGCTTCTCTGCATTGCTGCCGAGGCCCCGCAGCCGTCTGCTGGATTGAGAATACCCAAGCTGAGTCTTCAGCCCTCGCACCGCTCAGTGATAGTGACTGATACGCTCCACGAGCCCCGAGACCCACCGGCTGCTGTTTCCCATGTTGTTGAAATAAGGTCGTTCATGCACACCTTTTGTCTGCCTACAGTCTGCTCAGTACTGGTGCCTGTGAAAACACAGCTAGGGCTCCTGGCCCTTGAGGAGCGTTTCGTCCCATGGAGAGCTTTTCACCACATTTTTCACAATCATTGTATACTTTGTCTTTCAGATAAGCACCCGCGATGGAGGGACTGCTGCATTACATCAACCCGGCACATGCCATCTCTCTGCTGAGCGCGCTCAACGAGGAGCGCCTCAAAGGACAGCTGTGTGACGTGCTCCTGATTGTCGGAGACCAGAAATTTCGAGCGCATAAAAATGTCTTGGCCGCCAGCAGTGAATACTTCCAGAGTTTATTCACCAACAAGGAGAATGAGTCACAGACTGTCTTTCAGCTTGACTTTTGTGAACCAGATGCTTTTGATAACGTTTTGAACTACATTTATTCTTCATCTTTATTTGTTGAGAAAAGCAGTCTTGCGGCTGTGCAAGAACTAGGCTATAGCCTTGGGATTTCCTTTCTGACCAACATCGTCTCTAAAACACCTCAGGCCCCGTTTCCAACATGTCCCAGCAGGAAAAAAATATTCATAGAAGATGATGAAAGCATTTCTCAGAAGAGAAGCGTCATCGTTTGTCAAAGTAGAAACGAAGCACAGGGAAAAACCGTGAGTCAGAATCAAGGCAACCTAAGCCATACGTCCCGGCCCTCCCCTAGCACTGCAGTCAAGACCAGCACCAGTAAGCCCCACGTTCCCAAACCAGCCGAGCCGCTCCATGGCTTGCCACTAGCCGAAAAGAGTTGGCCGAAAGATGGTTCTGCGGGCTACGCAAAGTCTCTGGAGCACTCTGGGCCCCTGGATGACCCCAGCAGAAGCAGTTTGGTGAAAAGGAATGTACCGCTGCCTTCCAAGCCTCTGCAGGACAGAGAGGCGACGGATGATAAAGCCGGTCTGAGTGGCCACCTTCCCAAAGGCAAAGCCATAGAGCTGGCTTTGAAGAGACCACGGCCCCCGGTGTTGACTCTCGGAAGCTCATCGGAGACCCCCTATGTGCTGAAGGAAACTCACAAAGGAGGTGGTCCAGGCGAAGACAGAAACCTGCTGTACTATTCCAAGCTGGGGCTGGTGGTCCCGTCCGGCAGCTCTGGCTCCGGAAAGCCAGGCATCGACAGAAGCGGCCCGCTCGTCAAGAGTCTGCTCAGACGGTCGCTGTCCATGGACAGCCAGGTGCCCGTCTACTCACCCTCCATAGATTTGAAGTCTTCCCAGGGGCCCTCTTCAGTGGCCGGCGACTTGCCGGGGGGTGTGTTCTGTGCTCTGTCTCAGAAGTCATCTCTGAAGGAGTGCGGGGAGAAGGCGGCCCTCGATGAGCGGAGCCCCGCGCCCCAGCCCCACCGACTCAGGTCCTTCAGCGCCTCCCAGTCCACGGAGAGGGAGGGAGAGCCTGCCGTGACTGAGGTCCGCATCAAGACGGAGCCCTGCAGCCCGCTGTCGGACCCCTCCGACATCATCCGTGTCACCGTGGGAGACACGGCCGCCGCGTCGGCCGCCACCAGAGACCTTTCCCTGAAAACCGAAGACGACCAAAAAGACATGAGCAGGCTCCCGGCAAAAAGGAGGTTCCAGGCGGACCGAAGGCTGCCGTTGAAGAAGGTGAAGGAGGACGAGCACGGGTCTCCGGTGTCCGAAGAGAACTTCGAGGAGGGCTCAAGCCCTCCTCTCCCCGATGCAGAGTTTCGAGATTCTGACTTGAATAAAGATGAATTTGGTGAGTTGGAGGGAACAAGACCAAACAAAAAATTTAAATGCAAACATTGCCTTAAGATCTTTAGATCGACTGCAGGTCTTCACCGCCATATTAACATGTACCATAACCCAGAGAAGCCCTACGCTTGCGACATCTGTCACAAGCGGTTTCACACAAACTTCAAAGTGTGGACGCACTGTCAGACCCAGCACGGCATAGTGAAGAACCCGTCACCAGCCTCTAGTTCACATGCCGTGTTGGATGAGAAATTCCAAAGAAAGCTGATTGACATAGTGCGAGAGAGAGAGATTAAGAAGGCCCTGATCATTAAGCTGAGGCGCAGCAAGCCTGGGTTCCAGGGGCCGAGTAGCTCCCAGGCCCAGGCCATCAAGAGGAACTTGCGGTCGCGAGCCAAAGGAGCGTACATTTGTACTTACTGTGGAAAAGCCTACCGCTTTCTCTCGCAGTTCAAGCAGCACATAAAAATGCACCCGGGAGAAAAGCCCGTTGGCGTCAGTAGAGCTGCTAAGCCCAAAGAGCATGTTTCTCTCGAGAGTCCAGTAGAGAACAAGGAGGTTTACCAGTGCCGCCTCTGTAATGCTAAGCTCTCTTCTCTTCTAGAGCAAGGAAACCACGAGCGATTATGCAGAAACGCAACCGTTTGCCCCTACTGCAGCCTTAGGTTTTTCTCGCCGGAACTAAAGCAGGAGCACGAGAGCAAGTGTGAGTACAAGAAGCTGACGTGTCTCGAGTGCATGCGCACCTTCAAGTCCTCCTTCAGCATCTGGCGGCACCAGGTGGAAGTCCATAATCAGAACACCATGGCGCCGGCCGAAAACCTCTCCTTACCCATTCTGGACCACAACGGCGACGTGGCCACTGCTGCCAGGCCCCTGGCCCAGCCCGAGCCTCATAAAGCCAACCACGCGGTCGCCGCCAAAGACGACAACGCGTTCAGTGATTGTTCGGAGCAAGTGAACTTCGATTCGGAAGACTCCTCCTGTCTCCCCGAAGACCTCAGCCTTTCGAAGCAACTGAAGATCCACGTCAAAGAGGAGCCCGCGGAGGAGGCCGAGGAAGAGGCGCCCGAGGCCCGCGCCGCCCCCAAGGACGCCAGCTCCAGCAAGGACACCAGCCTGTGGCCCTGCGAGAAGTGTGGCAAGACGTTCACGGCGCACAAGCAGCTGGAGCGGCACCAGGAGCTCCTGTGCTCCGTGAAACCCTTTATCTGCCACGTGTGCAACAAAGCTTTCCGCACCAACTTCCGGCTCTGGAGTCACTTCCAGTCGCACATGTCTCAGGCTACGGAGGACTCGGCGCACAAAGACTCGGAAGCGTGCCCCGTGCCCACAAACTCTCCGTCCCCGCCCCCACTGCCGCCGCCGCCGCCACTGCCCAAGATCCAGCCTCTGGAGCCCGACAGCCCCACGGGCTTGGCTGAAAACCCCGCTCCCGCCACGGAGAAACTGTTTGTGCCCCAGGAGTCCGACACGCTTTTTTACCATGCCCCCCCCCTTTCGGCAATCACCTTTAAAAGACAGTTCATGTGTAAACTGTGCCATAGGACATTCAAGACTGCTTTTAGTCTTTGGAGTCACGAGCAAAGCCACAACTGAGAGGCCGTCCCTTCTCACCTGTCACGGAAGGGGCCGTGGTCTGCAGAGTTCAACCTACATTGTGAAACGTGCATAAGAAACAAAATATTTTTTAAGAGAGAATAATAAAGGTTGGAAATTGTTATGCTTGAATAGAAGTTTGAGGTAAATTGATACTAATTAGTAATGTTCTCACTCAACTTAGGAAAACTGAAACCTGCTGTGCTTTGGACCTTACAGTCACGGGAGGGTTTGACTTCATTCATGTTGAAATTTGATCTTGGTTGTTTGCATGGCTCCTCATTCCACGGTGTCAGTATAATCTTTTCCCAGAGGTGGTTTTGGTGTTTTACTGATTTGAAGTCAGTAAAATACTATTCAAGTATTTCTTTGGATTCTGTCAGACCCCTAAGTTCTAGTTCAATCTCAGCCACATTCTGAAGTCCACAATGTATCAGGAGGAAGTGAGTAGTTTGCAGCGTTGACTTAGATCTTAGGATACTTTAGCAATAAAACAATGATAAGCCTCAACTTTAATAAGTTATCCTGACACTTGATAACAATAAATATTTGGTATTTTGTGGTCATGTAGAAATTTTTTTGTATGAAAATTGTGAGAAATTTAAATCAGCAATAGTAATACTTAGATTTTTATAAAATAGCAAAAGCTTCTCTTGGGTCATTTACTATAACTAATGATAGAAGATTTGGGAAATGAAAATGTGAGGGTTTCTGGAAGGCCTCCAAGCCCGTTTACAAAAGCTTCCATGGCGATAGGCATTGTGATCAAAACTGCTGGGCCGTGCGCGGGCCCCAGGTCTCGGCTCTGACCAGCATTGGAGGGACTGGACGTGTTTTGTCTCCTCCGATTCATGCTGCCACCAGTGGGAAATCTGAGTGTGTTTGGGACAGAAAACAAAGGTAGCATAAGGCACTTGGCGTTTTGAATTTAACAGCATTAGTGGAACAATTAAGGTTGGAACATACACTTAGGTACCTCGGTCCCACACCCCCCGGTCAGGACAGCTGCTGTAAGTCCCAAGTTAGCATTGACTTCCCAAGGTGGGACACGGGAAAACACGCCGCAGTCCCCACGTGCTCTCAAGAACAGTATTCCCAGCGTACCATTTCCTGCCTCTGTTTCTGTTAGAATTTGTTGGAGTTTATTGTGGTAAGATGTCCTCAGTGCAGTCATTCTGCTTTCACGTTTGATAAATCTGTATTAAGGCACTATCAAGGGTCCAGAATTAGTTTTTGCTAGCTATTTTGGCCCACAGGGTTTGGGCTGCTTTTTTTTTTTTTTTTTTTTTTTTTTTTTGTATTTTGTATAAGTTGTCATTAAACGGCTTTTGTAGGTGTTACCCGAAGCTCAGCGGGTGTTTCTAAAGGGAGAACTTCTATTTCACTCGTATAAGCAAGGGGTTAGGTATGGACAAGTGGAAATATTGCTGAAACTACAAAATCCTTTTAAGGTAGTGCTATGGATGAAGCCTCCCAAGTGTAATAATTTTTTTTTTTTTACAAGGTATTCTCTCAAAAAAAAATTACTGTGACTAAGAAATAATTTGCTGAGTACTTCAGCATGCACCACTGTAGCAGAGAAGAGCTCGGGACTCATCGGGCTTGTCACCACGTTCCGTACCAGCGGTAGGAAAGACATTCTTAACTTGTTATCGAAACACAAGCATTTTCATAAAATACCAGTTGGCTTTGTAGATTGGAGAGATGGCATATGAAATTTTGCCTTTTATTTCTTCATTTGAAAACTGTCACAAGTCCCAAAATACTCGAGTGGTCCCTTCCTAATTTTGTTCTTAAATTTGGGGGAGAAAGGAAAATAAAATGAGGTTTCAGTGACTGCTTATTGCCATCTTTATATTTTCTTGAAGACGTCTATGCATTTTAAAGATAAAACTAAAGCAGATGGTGTTCCATGAAACATCAGGGTGGGTTATTGTTCATTGAACTAATTCCCTGCATAATGTGCTGTTTCTTACTCCGAACACCTTGGCAGCTGTCACTTGTTCGAACGACAGTCTCCCTCAGAGGAATCCTTGCTTCTGGCAGTGAGAGCGTGTGCGGCAATTTCCCGGCACACGTGATCTTGGCATTGTAAATTCAGTATCCCAGGACTTGAACTTTATGCTACGTTTTTGAAGATTTTTTAATAATGTTAATCAGTAAAAAATATTTTTGATCTAAATATAGGCTTAGCGTATCTGTTAGATTTTGAAAATTGCCAGTGTTTTGTCTCGTTCGTTCACATTTTTGTCTAGGCCAGGAACGTTAAGATTTCAAAAATTTTGAACCAAAAACATTTATAATGCAGTTCCAGTTTTTCTATTACCTTTTATACTCTGCCTTCAAAGTGTCAGGCCGAAAGAGTTTATTTTGGTGGTCAAAAAATAAAATATGCTTCCACTCATGTAACTTTTAAATGTCAGGAAGTAAAATAATGAAAGACATACGAATCGCTCCATTTAAGAATGTTGGTCTCGGACCGTGGACAGACACTCGGTCTGTGAGACAGGTTGGTCTTTCATTGTTAAGACTCCAGCTTGTAAAGGTATTCTCGAAAATGTTTTTTCTGATTAGCACTCATTTTTGAAAATGTAGAAAGCTCAGTATTCCTTGTAAGTATTCAGGATGCCTTTTTTTTTTTTATGCAGTTGTGGAAAGAATGTAAGATGTTTTAATATATTCTTTGTTAATCTGAGAACTTTCTGTTGAATCATTTTCTTCACGTGGGAGAGGGAAGAGAGACACCCTAAAATGTCTTTTTATCAAAGTCAGCAATGGAGGTTACAAGTAATGTGCATTTTTTATAGTAATATTTCCATGTAACAGAATATTCACCTTTAAAACTAGTTATGGCTAGTGTGCATTTATTGTTCTAGCAGAGTCTATAAGAGTTCAACCATGATGTCACTTTTGCATTTGCAGGGGGGGCATGTATGTATGTGGTTCTTGGTTTTGTTTTGGAGTGGATCGTTAACAGCCTTTTAAAAAATAGGCGGCAGCTCCTGTCCGTCAGCGGTAGTCGTCTCCGCACACAGCGCCCGTTGGCGCTGACCGGGGGAGAGGCTGCGCGGCAAGCGTAGAGCGTGCCCTTCGTGGTGGCCGGGGGAGTCTTCCTCTGCAGGCCAGCGGCCCGTCTGGGGGAGGGAGACACAAGAATCCACTGAGTGTGTGTGTGTGTGTGTGTGTGTACACAGCCAGAATCTGGAACCTTCGGAATTAAAGACATCTAAGTTTTCTTACCACAAAAGTAATTAGATGTCATGCCAGCCGCTTTCTTTAGAAATTGCACTAAATTCACATTGGAATATTACAAGTCCGTTTTGTCAATTTCTGATTTCTCATGGATGTGTTTTGTAATAATTGTGGGAAGTGATATTATTTAAATAATGCTAATACATTTAATAAGTTCTTTAACACTGGCTTTTTTTTTTTTTTTAAGTTTAAAACATAGGGTTTTCTTTTGTGGCTTTAGCACTTTAAGAAGTTTTATGTTTCCATCCTTGTTAGTGTGCTCGTTCGGCGCTTCTCTGCGCGGTCTCTTCCACGCGGCGGGGGAGACTGGACGGTCGTGTTTACGTTCCGGAGGGGGAGGACGTGGGTTAGCGTCAGGTTTTTAAGGAATTCCTTTCAGAGACTGTTGTTTGGGAACCAAAGTATTTTACTGTAAATCTTGAAAATAATTGAATTGAGTGCTCTCTAGTCATTCATTAGTGCTGTTCTCAAATTTTCCACAAAGTTATACTTGGTTAATGTTAATTTTCAAAAGGGGTAATTTCGTATTGACATTAATCCAATACTTTAAAAGTTTTCACTGAATAAATCTTACTATTAAACAAATGTGGTTATAAACAACTTGTGTATATTTTGTTGTCAAATGCCTTAGCAGACTAAATCATTGTTCAATTTTATTTAGGAATGAGCTTTTTGGAACTGAAAACTCATGGTAAAATAGGATTTCTGTCTAATGTCAATCCATTGCTTATCTGTATCCAATTCTGTTGTCTGTTTCCTTTGCTTAAATCTTGACTAAGAATGATTGGAGTCAATAAATTTGTACTGTATTTTGTTTTGAGTCGTGGTCTCATTGGTATGTTCTGGACGTTGATGACAACGGTTAGTAGCGTATCCATTTCTCAAAGTAGAGATGAAGCCGCTCTGGCGAGTCACGGGAGAAGCAGCCGGAGAGCTGGGCGAGGTGGTGTTTCCCCAGCGTCCAGCTCACTTGGAGAATGAGGTTTCAGTGAAGTGTCGGTTACCGGGGCGCCACAAATACGTGACCACTAAAACCTTATAAAAGCACCAATCTTTGCCTACCCACCTCTTTTTTTACTCTTCTCAGTTTTTAAAATGATTGCGGGGGTAAATGCGTACACAAACGTTTAATTACCCCACACTGACATCTGCATAGCAGTTGGTAATCGAGTTTTATGGCATGATTTTCACGGCTTCCAGGTCATCCTAACCAGGTCCTGTGATCGGTTGCCTTTTATGTTGCTAGCTTTCCCTGTGAGGGAGGGCCGAGCCGCGGGCATCCCCGATGACCACCACCAGGCCGACCAGGCAGAGAAGGAGCTTGTCTCAGGCTCTCCTGCTCTCTGGGTCCCCTAGACCCACCTCAGGGGCGTCTGGCTAACGGTTTTGTGATCACACGGCACCTGAACCAACAGTACGTAAGCTTGTTCTCCGCGTTAGCTCTGCTACCCAGTGGGCCACCAAATACTGTTTTGTTTACAGTATTTCCTGTGCCCTTTTCTTTGTAGTAATTACAGCCTTTGCGGTCTGGGACTGTTGCGGTCCTATGGCGTCCTCCCCAGTCTTAGGCACACACTCAGGACAGTAAATGCCTGTGGTGGCCAAACCACGTCGCCAACGTGTAATGTTGCCCCCGGCCAGAGACCCGATCTTGGCTCTGCTGAGCACGTGAGCTCTATGAGCCCTGACGGTTGAGCGGCAGGAATTGCTCATACAAGGCGTATGTCTGGAGAGCGAGCCTCCCCGAGCTGTCAGGGGAGCACTTCAAAGCCCAGGGCAGCCCTGCTATAGCATGAATTAGGATGTCCTGTGATGACGTCCTCCAAGGTTGGGTCCCTTGGTCAGTGCATTGTCGCCACACAGACACCTGCATTTTGCCCAGCAGAATGTCTTAGCTCCCTTTTACTGGGGTTGGATCATTTCCAGGACACACTTCCTGACCTCTTTGCACCCGCTCCTCACCCCAGCTCAAAGCAGGACCCAAGTGTTCCCACAAAACCCTGAAGAGCCCTGTCATCTCCTTGCCACCTTCTGGTTTACCCATATGTATTCTAGGGCAGGGCTGTTCTCAGGTTTGTGTTTCCAAGGCTGGGCAGAGGGAAGGTGCATGTGAAGGCTCTGATAAGTCCAGCGAGGGCATCTTGTCAGACACTGCAGACAGCCAGCCCCTTCATTCTTAGCTAATATTAGGAGAATCTTGCTCAGTCTCTCTGCATATATCCCCCAGATTCTGATTCAGCTGCTCAAAGACCCAGAGCATATTTTAATTTTTATACAGTTCCCAGTAAGCCCGAGGAAGAACGGGAACGCTCAGGTGGCTGTCCTCTGACGAGTTCCTTGCTCTTCGTAAATGACACACACTCTTGTGCTGCCATAATTTTTTTTGGGTGTGTGGCAGGCCGTGTGTGTCGCTGGCCCTGCCGCAGTGCCCACTAGGTCACCCTGGTGTGGTGGGTTGTCCGGATAAACTCATCTGTCCATCTAAGAACAGGAATAGCTAATGACTAGCCACTCCTGGTCAGTGATAGCAAGTACCCTGCGTACTGATCGCACGAGTGAATGCAGGTATTTGTAAATCGGGGGCAGGCTTGTTTTCCTCTCACACTGTGTCTCACCGTCCCCTGTGCTCAGATAGACCAGTCCCCTCTCCTCCCTCAGTTTGGAATATTTCTCAGTGTTCCTTGGACGTTCATAGCCTTGACCGTTTTTGAGGACTGTGGACCAGTCATCTTGCAGAGTATCCCTTAACTGGAGTTTGGTGTTTCCTCCCAATCAGACCCCAGTTATGCATTTTTGCACCAGAACATGGCGGGGGTGGTGACGGTTCCATCTGAACCTGTGCATGGGGGCATGCACTGCCCATGGGCCGTCACTGGGGGCGCTCTTTCTGTCATTTGTGCAGGTTTCCCCACCATGTCTTCTCTCCCCTCTGCAGTTAATAAATTTTCTGTGAGGACACATTTTCAGTCTATTTAGAATCCCGTTTTTCATCTCCATTTTTACCCGCTGGTTTTAGGATCTGTTGATGGGTTTTGCCTGAATTCCTTATTTTTATAGTCGTTGCCAAATGGAAATTTTCTGATACCTTCATACCTTCTTCATTTATCCACGTGCTCTCTACTGCAAGAAAAAAAATCTATTATTCCCATTAATTTGTTCATTGTTTCTGTGTTGTGGATGCAGGGATTCCTACTCTATTCAAGGGGTTGTAATCAATCACTGTTGTTTTTAAAATTTCGATGCTTAGATACCCCAGATTTAGGCAGTGGGACTTCGGACTGGCTTCTCTGACCTCTGACATGTCGCCTTCGGTCTTGGAGTATTTTCCTGCTTTCTCACTTAATGAGGTGTTCCAGACTCACCCTGTCCTCTTCCGGCCAGGCATTTCTCTAAGGATGCTGGTTCCTTTTAATTGAGAATATTGTTTGGAGACCAGGATCTGGGCATTAGGTGTGCTCACTGATGCAAGGTGTGGATGTGCCAGGTCCATCAGTGGAGGGCTTATAGGGAAAATACACACACACACATGTGCACACACACAGCGACATCTGGATTTATCTCTGAATCTTCTAGACCTATCTGGATATGTGCAATTATATGAGTTCACACCAATAGCTTCAATTCCAACCCAATGCCAGATCATTCATTCTATGGCTCCCCTTTTCCGTAATTATACCTTCCCCCTCTGATGGTGACAGATGAGGCTCCCATGGCCTCAGTTGCCTTGTGTGTAGCCAACCTCCAGCCCCCTTGCACCTGCCTTCCACACACGGATTGACTGCCAGCTTCATGCGGATCTACCTAATGGCTTTTTAACAAAGGGAGAAAGGAAAGAAGACAGGGAGGGAGGAAGGGCTGTCTATTTGTCTCTTTTTTCCTCTCAGTTCTACCAATTTTTGCTTCATGTAGTCTAAACACTCTGATGATAACTGCAGACATGTATAGGATTGATTAACTGACCCCATTATTTTTTAAATGAGCTTCTTTATCTACCGTGAAACCTACTTTGTTTTTATTACTAGAACTACTTCAGCTCTCTCTTGACAAGTTTTAGCATGGTACATTTTTTCCATTCTTTCACCTGTTTGTGTCGTTACATCTACTGTGTGTCTTGCAGGCAGCGTATATTTGGGTACTGATGTAGTCCAGTCTGACATCCTCTGTCTCTTAGTCAAGGTATTTAGGCCATTTACATTTAATATCTTATTATTCATTTTCTACTTATCCTGTCCATTCTGTGGTTGCTGTTTTCTCTTTCTCTTCCTTCTTTTGGATTAACTGAGTTTTGTTTTTCTTTCTTTTTTTTCCTAAAGATTTATTTATATTAGAGAGAGAATGCAGGCGAGTTGGGGGAGAGGCAGAGGGAGAGAGAGAATCCTCAAGCAGACTCCCTGCTGAATGCAGAGGCTGACACAGGGCTTGATTTCATGACCCTGAGATCATGACCTGAGCTGAAATCAAGAGTCAACCACTTAACTAACTGAGCCACCCAGGCACCCCTTGTTTTCCTTCTTTATGATTCCTTTTCTCTCTTTTGTTGGCTTATTAGCTATAACTTTATTATTTTAGTAGCTATGTTACAGTTTATACTATACTTTTTTGCCTTACAGTATACCCTCAAGGAATATCAGACCACCTTATGTGTGATGCAAGCATGGATGGCATATGTGTCCTTTTCTCCCCTCCTAGTCTCTGTGCTATAATTGCCAGACACTCACTCCTGTGAATGGATAAGCCCTACAATACATTGTTATTGTTTTCACTTTAAATAGTCAACTAAATTTTATTTTATTTTATTTTATGTTTTTAAAGATTTTATTTATTTATTTGACAGAGATAGAGACAGCCAGCGAGAGCGGGAACACAAGCAGGGGGAGTGGGAGAGGAAGAAGCAGGCTCATAGCGGAGGAGCCCGATGTGGGGCTCGATCCCATAACGCCGGGATCACGCCCTGAGCCGAAGGCAGATGCTTAACCGCTGTGCCACCCAGGCACCCCGTCAACTAAATTTTAAAGAAATCCAATTAATGAGAAACAAAGTGTTTATATTTATCCATTTAAATTTCCATTTCTTGTGCTCTTCCTTTCACCTGCAGATCCACGTTTCCGTATGGTATCATTGTCCTCCGCCTGAAGGATGTGAACATCAGTACTTCCTATAGTGTAGGGCTGCTGGTGCTGAGTTCTTTCAGCCTGTGTGTGCTATAAAATATTTATTTCGCCAATCTTGAAAGATAGTTTTGCTGGGTATAGAATTCTAGAGGAATAGTTTTTTTTTTCTTTCAGTACTTTAACGATGTTGCTTCACTGTTTTAGCTTGAATTGTTTCCAGCGAGAAATCTGCAGTTCTCATCTTTGTTCTCCTATACAAAGGGTATCATTTTTACTCTGGCTGTGTTAAATTTTTCTCCTTATTACCAGTTTTATACAACCTGATTATGATGTACCATGGTGTAATTTTTATGGGTACGGGTGTGTGTCCATACACACTTGGGTTCATTTAATTTCTCAGATGTTCGAATTTGTAGCTTTTATCAGATTTGGAATTTTTCAGCCATTATTTCTTCAATTTTTTTTTCGTTCCTGCCCTCTCTTTCCTCTCCTTCGTGGACTCCAATTGCACATTTATTAGGCCATTTGAAACTGTCCCATCAGTCACTGTTGCTCTACAGAATTTTTCCCCCCTCTGTGTTTCATTTTGGATATTTTCTCTTGCTATGCTTCTAATTCACTAACCTTTTTTCCTGCAAAGTCTAATCTGCAGTTAACCAGCTGATGTAGTTTTCATCTCTAGAAGTTTGATTTGGATCTTATTTATATCTTCTATGTCTATACTTAACATGTTCCATCTTTCCTCAAACTTCTTGAACATATGGAATACAGTTATAACAACTTTTTTTAATGTCCTTATATACTAATTCTATCATCTGTTCTATTTCTTGTTTGACTTCAATTTTTTTTCTCTTCCTTCTGATTCTGGGTAACATTTTCTCGCTTCTTGACATATCTGGTCATTTTTTGTTGGATGGCAGGCATTGTGAATTTTAACTTGTTGGGTGCTGGGTATTTTTGTATTCCTACAAATGTTCTGGAGCTTTGTTTAGGGGACATAATTAACTTACTTGGAAACAGTTCTATCCTATAAGGTTTTGGTTTTAAACTGTGTTAAGTTGGATCAGAGCAGCATTTAATATAGGGCTAAGTTTGCTTCACCACTGAGGCAAACACATTCCTTTTACCTAGTGTCCCATGTGTTATTTCAAGCACTGTGTGAGCTTCGATTGTCCCCTGTAATCCTTTCAGGTGGTCCTTTTCTCAGCCTCAGGAAGTTCCTTCACATGCACGTGTTGAGCACTACTTGACTGAGTCGTCGAGAGGCCTCTCTCCAGGCAGCTCTCTCCTCTCTGGTACTCTAGTCTCAGAGCCTTGGCCACTGTCTTCCCTGGACTCCCAGCTCCACCTCCTCAATGGGAAGACTGCTGGATTGCCTTATTTCTTTCTCATCTCTCAGTGGTCCCTGTTCTCTGTTGTCTGACATGCAATGTTTTCAAAATCATTCTTTCATGTATTCTGTCTGGGGCTCAGTTGTTCATGTAGGATAGTAAATCTAGCCACCATTACCCCATCTTGGTCAGAAGTGGAACTGAAGTTTATTATTTTATCAAAAACAGGTTTGCTAACATGTCCTAAAGCATCTAGCCCTGGATATCCGTGGATATGATACCAAAAACTCACCTGTGGGAAATTTTTCCAAATTCCAAGCCTGAAAGAATGCAATAGAGATTTTCTCAAACTTGACCAAAAAAATCACATACAGATCTCACTCAATGAAAACTAAGTGTATCCCCTCCTCAGTTCAGCCTTAGTCAGGTCCTAAAAGCCCAGGTTCACCTCAATACCAACCATTGTAAAAGAAATAATGGTGGCGGGGATGTCAGAACGGAGAGAAATAGACCTCGCTCTCTCCTGTTCAGTAGATGTGTAGTCACGTTTTTATAAAATTCATCATAGTAAGATATCACAGCACAGAAGTAGCCTGTAAAGTGAGGGGCCCTGGGACCTGAGATTTGTTAGCTTCATGGCAAACCTCCCTCTGTCTGTTTTGTTCACTTATGCTGAGAAACCTCGGCCACAATCCATGATGTGAATGTTAAAATCTGATCTTGAGTCACAGCCTTCTATGAGACAACCCTTTGCTTTGCCCAGGTCTCCTGATGGCCTGGGTGACAAGGATGTACTCCTTAGGAAGATGCTGGAATGGCCTCTGACTTGCCAGTGGAAGGAAGAGCCATCTCTTTTCATTCGCAGTGTTTTTGGTGGCAAACATGATACATAGTTAAAATGGCAGACGCCATTTGACCTACTTCTCTCTGTCATGTGTAAAAGACATCGGGAAAATCAGGAAGAAACCTTAATTTGTACCACTAGAAATGGAAATTTTGTGTGCAGGAAAGCAGAGACTTGGTCCTAATGATCTCAGTGATGAAAAGGAGATTTTCACAGGCATTAAAGGCGGATCTCCAATTTGAGGTCATAGAGCTTGTTAAGAACCAGTTTCTGTTCACAAAAGCAAAGACCACAGATGGATTATTGAATAGCATGTAGTGTTTGATGTTCATTTTGTCTGATTTCTCAGAAAAGAAAAGGACAAAGTACCAAATGCCCTACTAGCCCTTTCACTTAAAATTATTTATATTAAGTGCTGTTGGGTCTCTCAGAAGGGCTGGGCTCTGCTTCCTGTCCCCTGTCCACCCCCATAACTCTAGAAATATCCATGAACATTTCCCGATTTGTCAGTTTGAATAATTGATGATGACTGTAGCCTTCCTCTAAGGAAAGGCTTTCCACAATGCAGGGACTGAGGGTCTTTGCCAAGAAAGGATTGGAAATTTCCCTGGAAATTTTGATCGATCCAGAGTTGCAGCTGAAGGTTACCAGAGCTCAGGAATGGTCTTATAATTCATAGAAGTTGGAAACCTTTTTCTTTTTGTGGTCCCTAAAAAAACATTTTTGTATTCCCTGAAAGTCCCTCAAGCCCAAAACACTGTGCCTAACAGACAAGTCAGCCCTGGTTGAAGGAACAGCTGAGACCAGCAATCGGGCAGGCAAGCTGAGAGAAGCAGGTCTCCAGGTAGCGAAATGGAGACAGGTTTCCAGGGTTTCTGTGGGAATGTTATGCAGTGGATGACAACCTCCCAACAGTTAGGTTTATTTTTAGCCTGATAACCGAACTTAGGAATTCCTATTGGAATTTTTAAAAATTATTTTTAAAATAAATACAAAGTATTTTTATTTCTGACATATGATGAATTAGGTGCTCTGAGGAGTTTCCCACTTGGGAGGCTTTGGATTCTCGAAAAGACACACTTTCTGACGAATTACCAGACCCACGAGGAGTCAGGGGTATTTTCCAAGTTGCCTTCGCAGCTCATCTCCGAGAAGGAGGCAAGCCTCGAGAGCAGGGTGAGAGTTGGGTTGTCTGAAGGTGGACGCTCCTGGCGTCACTGTCCAGGAGCACTAAACCCTGGGGCAGCGACAATTTGGGGCGTGGGGCTGATGGAGTGTGCAGAAAAGTGTTCTCATAAGAAGACTGCGTCCTTAGAAAGTTTGCAAGGTTGGCCCTTGGCGGGCGTCCGGGAACGTGGACCTGGGGAGAGTTTTCACTATTCCCTGATAAGAGTGGCTCCCCGCGCCCAAGTTGTGTGTACAGACAGTGGGGTTTGCACTGAACACCTGCCCTTCTTCTGGGAGTCTGGAATTTGGATGCATGCCAGGCAGCAGGTGCTCCCATGAGCCCCCCCCAGTAAAAACACCAGCACCAAGTCTCTGGTAGACAGTAGTGCGCATGTGTTGTCAGAACTTGCTGCTGAAGGGACTTCGCCCACCCTGTGTGACTCTGCTGGGGGGACTCCTGGAAGCTTCATCCTGGCCTCCTCCAGACTTCACTTCATGCACCTTCTCTCCTGAATGACTTTGCTTTGTGTCCTTCTACCCCAGTGAATCATACCCATGCGAAGGACTCTGTCCCAAGTCCTGCGAGTCCCAGCAAGTCACCAAACATGGGGTGGCCTTGGAGGTGCCGACAGGTGATTTCTAGTCCATGTCACTTTTGGCTCACAACTGAATCAGACAACAGCCCTCTCTGTACGAAAGCACCCCACATCTAGGCATTCACGATTCCAGCAGAGCAAGCCAAAAGGTCACAGCCGACACGCGAAGGGGCAGGCATGATGCGTGAGCGTGGCAGAGACAACCAGCAACAGAGTGAGCCCCCCGAAGGCTTCAGGTGTCACAGCCGCTGCATGCCGGCTACATGGTAGACATTTACGACGCAGTGAAAGAAATAAAAAGTGGAATGAAATAAGATGAGGAGTAACTTGGCATTACCAGGAGTGCACAGGCAGGTTTGAGAAAGAAACAATCGGAAGTCCTGGAAAAGAAGCAGAAATGATTTGAAATAAACTCACTGCATGGTGGGCGCCGGGGGCTGAGTGCCTGTGTCCTCCCCAAATCCCCATGTTGAGATCGAATCCCTGCCGTGATGTGTTTGGAGGTGGGGACTTTGGAAGGTGAGTAGGTCAGGAGTGGGGTCCCTCAGGAATGGGGTCAGGGACCGTACGGAAGAGGCCCCGGCCGTCTGTGAGCCTGGCAGTGGGTCCCCCCAGACGCAGCCTCTGCGGACGCCGTGATCTTGGACTCACCGCCTCCAGCAGGGCAAGGAGTAAGCATCTGCTGTGTGTGAGCCGCCCAGACTGTGGTATTTGTTACAGCCTCCCGAACAGACCCAGATAGTGGTCAAAGAACAGAGCTCGTGTGACCAAAGAGAATTAACACACTAGCAGGAACGTCAGAAAGAAATTACCCAGAATCAGCACAAAAGAGACAAGGAGATCGAAAATACAAAGGAAAAATTCAAAGATACGGAGGTTTCCACTCCAGCCAAGGTGGTGTAATAGGGGCTGTGTTGGCCTTCCCCCCAAAACATCAGAAAAAACGTATGAGCCAACGGTCCTCAAGACACCAGATCCCAGGCGATGAAGTGACAATTCTTATAATTTAATGTTATGAAAACACTGTTTAATACTATTTAATATTAATATTTGATAACAATGATATTTAATGGTAATGCGAGAGTTGCCCTGTGGAGTAATTTCCCTTGATCGGGTGACAATTTTAGATAATGTCATGAAAATATTTGACATTTAATGTTATTTAATACTGAAGATAATACTTCATATTAATTTAAAATCATTTGAGATCATCACTTGGTCAAGAGAAATTGTCAGACGCAGCCGTTATCTGAACTGACAATAAGATAAGCAAAGACGTAGATCTTGAAAGTACCGATGATGCGTCCGTTTCCATTAAAGCCAGGGAAGCAAATGGTAACAAATGCTGTTTATAGTGTTAGTAAAAATTTAAATTTAAAATAATACTATGAGTTTTATATACTTACTTTGCCATTCTGTAATATTTTTTCAATTAATGTCCTGGAAAAAACCCAAACCATTAAAGAAATACATAAGAACATGTATATAAGGGCTCACTATTTTGGGGGGATTTGGGGTTTTTTGTTATTATTGTTCGTGGTCCAATATAGTTTAGCTTACACGGGTCTTTATTTAAAATGTTGATGTTTTGCGGCGCCTGGGTAGTGCAGTCGTTAAGCATCTGCCTTCGGCTCAGGGCGTGATCCCGGCGTTCTGGGATCGAGCCCCACATCAGGCTCCTCCGCTGGGAGCCTGCTTCTTCCTCTCCCACTCCCCCTGCTTGTGTTCCCTCTCTTGCTGGCTGTCTCTGTCAAATAAATACAATCTTTTAAAAATAAATAAATAAATAATAAATAAATAAATAAAATGTTGATGTTTTGTTCATCAAGGATTTTTTGCATTGATTTAAATCTTTAAAATATTGCATTAAAATTGTATTTGTCTTGATTACTGAGTATTTGGTGTCCTCTTAAATTTTGGACCCCAGACAAGCGACTCCCTCCTCTCACTCCCGTCCTTAGCGGTGGGGCCCAGCCTCCATTCTGCACTGTCTACCCGTGAGCAGGAGGTCCCATTGCAGCCTTACTGGCCAGATGCTTGAAGACAGGTGGGTGTCCGGCCACATAATTGTTCTTCAAAGCATTTGACTGAAAGAAAATAAGGTTGGACTTCAAAGTATATCACAGCTCCTGCTGTCCTGGAAGAACACAGAGGCTTCTAGAAATGGCCACTTGTCATCCTTAGGCAGCTGGACACTAAGGTTAAAAAAGGACAGCTGCCAGCCACGACTCAGTGGGCTCTGAAGACGTTGCTGATGGGAACGGGGCAGGCTGTGTCACTGCAAAGGCATGGGCTCCTCCCCAACAGGTGCATCTCGGGGCCAGGAGGGGACAAAGCATCACACGGATCAGTGGCTCTCAGACCGGCTCTACGTTAAAATCACGGGAACCATGAAGAAACACGGGGGCTCTATTTGTAATCGTCCCAAACTGGAAGAAACCCAATGCCCGTGAGCAGCAGAGAGGAGAGCTGCCGTGTTTGCACAGAGGACTTGCGCGAACAGAGCCGTGCGAACAGGGCAGCCCCGACTGCATACACTACCCCGTCGACAGAAGAGGGCCCGGGAGGAGAGCAGACCGTGTGACCCGCTTGCATCAAGAAGCCTCACAAAGCTACGCCGCCAGAAGTCAGGACCCGGCTGACTTTGGAGGGGGCCGGGGGGAGTGACCCCAAGGTAGTCACCTCTTGATTCTTGATCTGGGTTCCCTGGGTGTGGCCCACTGCTGGAACTCACTGAACACGTGATACACGCACGTTTCTCTGTATTATACTTAGCGAACCTTCAAAAAGTGGACGTAACACCTACAAGCCGGGGCCCCCACCGTGGAATTTCTCGGGGTGAGCCCTGACCCGGGTCGATTCTACTGTGTGGCCAAGACTGAGAACAGCTGATGGGGGGCAGTGCTGCGCACACTTTCACATGAATGTGCACCCCGTGGGTGCCGGATTCTGCATTCTTGTCCTTGTTGGAACAAGCTCCCGGACGAGGCCCGGGGCACCGGGGGCCACCCCTGGAGCATCCACGAGGCTTCAAACCGTCCGCTGTCAGGCTCCAGGAGGGCCCGGCACCTGCGTGTTTAACAAGCACTGCCCCCCACCCGGTTCTCCGGTTAAGTTCCCAATCGCTTCATCAGAGGATGAGAAGTTCTGTAGAATTCACTGCTTTTCTTCAAATAGGAAAGTCGGCGTAAGGGGTCTGAGAAGCTACTTTTAAAAAGCAATCTTGAGAAGAGAGGAGGAGCGCATTCCGAGCTCGAGCTGGTGGGGACTCACACCTGCAGGGGAGGAGCAGAGGGACGATGGGGAGGGCACAATGAGGACCCCCTCTGTGCACACACACACCCCCCTCCCAAGGAAGGCTCCGCAGAGCCCGGGGTCAGCCAGGCAGCTGGGGACAGAACGGGCCTTCTGGCACCATCTCCACGCAAGGCCAGGAGCTTGGGGGGCCGCAGCTGAAACGGCTCAAGGGAGCACCCCTCTCTGTCCTGCCTTGCTTCTCATTTCCTCACCAAAGACAGCCGTATGCAAAAGGAAAGCATTCGGTGGGACTGGACAGGGTGTTGCAGCCAGAGAACAAGACCGCCTTCAGCCCTTATCCGGTCGGTGCTTCAGGTCCCGGGGTCAACGCAAAGGTGCCGCAGAGCTTGGGGGCACGACCGCGGGATCGCTGTCCTCGGGCTGCGTGAGCAGACAGGTGTGTAGTGGGACAGCGGTTCCCCACCCCAGTCTCCTGTCTGTGACCCCTGGCCTCCTGGGAAGGGGGTGTGGCTCTCTTATGGGCAAATTCAGAGGAACAGGTGGCACTATTGGGAAGAAGCTGCCCGTAGGAAACAGGGCGGCCCATGAGCTCTGTGTGTGTTCTGCTGCCTGGATCTACCTGGCCTGGGGCTCGGCATTAACACAGCAGCTCGGCTCCCGGCCCTGCAGCCCCGTCCTGCACTCAGCTCCCGGAATGTGTTTGCTCAGTACTGCACTCCCAATGTACTCAGCACCCCAGTGAGGAAGACGGTGCTGTATTCGGGGTCTCACTCGGAGATCCTAATATAAGGTAATGTGGTATGTTGACATTGATCCCTGGCAATATTTTATTTTATTTTTTTTTAAAGATTTTTTAATTTCTTTATTCGACAGAGATAGAGACAGCCAGCGAGAGAGGGAACACAAGCAGGGGGAGTGGGAGAGGAAGAAGCAGGCTCATAGAGGAAGAGCCTGATGTGGGGCTCGATCCCATAACGCCTGGCAATATTTTAGACAGGCTCAATCATCAAATGGATGGTTTGCAAGAACTGAGAAAATGTCGAAGACTCAAGGCCAGCCAGTTCCTTAAAATCCACTGCCAATGGACACCTCTGGTTTCCGAGTTCTAGACCCGTCGCCGAGGACACCTGAGCTGTAGCATGCCCCAAACAGAACTCCTCATCCGCGTCCCTCCTCCCTCCAGCCCGCTCACAGCCCACATTTCCGGGAGGAGGCATTTCACCCCCAGCCGCTCCTGGGCCGCCGCCCTCCCAGATGGCTCACCTCCCACTGCGGAGGGGACCCGCCCCCAGCACCCCAGGCAAAAGTAAGCATTTGCTGCAGAGTGTCCTGGGACAGGACTTCTCAAATTCTACTCAAATGCAAGCTTTGATTCCAAATATCTGGATGGGGCTGAGAGTCTGCATTTCTAACAAGCGCTCTGGTGATGCCAAAGCCACTGGTCCCAGACCACGCTTCGAAGAGTGAGGCTCTAGGTGACGCAGGAACTTGACGCCCCTTCCCTGCTCAACCCTTGCATCGTTCCTGTCCCCGCTGGCTAAAATAACCTCTCAACAGGCCACTCGTGAGCAGATCTTGCCTCATTTCCAAGCAGATCTCCATCAGGTGCATCCGACCCCGGGTAACATCTGGCCGCGTCCGGCCAGAGCCGAGAGCACAGCCGGCACTGGTCCCCCTGGCCCCACCTGCCTGTGCTCCTCCACCCCCACAACTTCCTCTTTACCTTGTCTGTTTCCCAGTCCAACCTGGCCCTGACCTTGGCCACCCTCGCCGAGTGGGAGCTCTCTTTCCTCTGTGCCCCCCACGCTGTGGGAAATAGCCATGCCAGCACTTCCCACACTGTCCGAGGGGACCTTGTTCGTCCCTCTAGACTGTGAGCCCCTCCCCTTGTGCAGGCTTCAGCTGGGTCTCCCCAGAGAACAAGAGCTCACTCCCTCACAGTTTACTTTTGGGAAGGATTCCGGGGAACAGGTGGGGGCTAGGGAGAGCAAAGCAGGGAGGAAGGGGACACCCCAGTGGGGGCAGCCTCCAGCTAGTTATACTGTGGACTCTGGGGGCCCCTCGTGCTGGGGACGGAGGANGCCATGCCAGCACTTCCCACACTGTCCGAGGGGACCTTGTTCGTCCCTCTAGACTGTGAGCCCCTCCCCTTGTGCAGGCTTCAGCTGGGTCTCCCCAGAGAACAAGAGCTCACTCCCTCACAGTTTACTTTTGGGAAGGATTCCGGGGAACAGGTGGGGGCTAGGGAGAGCAAAGCAGGGAGGAAGGGGACACCCCAGCGGGGGCAGCCTCCAGCTAGTTATACTGTGGACTCTGGGGGCCCCTCGTGCTGGGGACGGAGGGG
>NC_048218.1:3808247-3810429 GCF_002007445.2 Ailuropoda melanoleuca
TCAATCATCAAATGGATGGTTTGCAAGAACTGAGAAAATGTCAAAGACTCAAGGCCAGCCAGTTCCTTAAAATCCACTGCCAATGGACACCTCTGGTTTCCGAGTTCTAGACCCGTCGCCGAGGACACCTGAGCTGTAGCATGCCCCAAACAGAACTCCTCATCCGCGTCCCTCCTCCCTCCAGCCCGCTCACAGCCCACATTTCCGGGAGGAGGCATTTCACCCCCAGCCGCTCCTGGGCCGCCGCCCTCCCAGATGGCTCACCTCCCACTGCGGAGGGGACCCGCCCCCAGCACCCCAGGCAAAAGTAAGCATTTGCTGCAGAGTGTCCCGGGACAGGACTTCTCAAATTCTACTCAAATGCAAGCTTTGATTCCAAATATCTGGATGGGGCTGAGAGTCTGCATTTCTAACAAGCGCTCTGGTGATGCCAAAGCCACTGGTCCCAGACCACGCTTTGAAGAGTGAGGCTCGAGGTGACGCAGGAACTTGACGCCCCTTCCCTGCTCAACCCTTGCATCGTTCCTGTCCCCGCTGGCTAAAATGACCTCTCAACAGGCCACTCGTGAGCAGATCTTGCCTCATTTCCAAGCAGATCTCCATCAGGTGCACCCGACCCCGGGTAACATCTGGCCGCATCCGGCCAGAGCCGAGAGCACAGCCGGCACTGGTCCCCTGGCCCCACCTGCCTGTGCTCCTCCACCCCCACAACTTCCTCTTTACCTTGTCTGTTTCCCAGTCCAACCTGGCCCTGACCTTGGCCACCCTCGCCGAGTGGGAGCTCTCTTTCCTCTGTGCCCCCCACGCTGTGGGAAATAGCCATGCCAGCACTTCCCACGCTGTCCGAGGGGACCTTGTTCGTCCCTCTGGACTGTGAGCCCCTCCCCTTGTGCAGGCTTCAGCTGGGTCTCCCCAGAGAATAAGAGCTCACTCCCTCACAGTTTACTTTTGGGAAGGATTCCGGGGAACAGGTGGGGGCTAGGGAGAGCAAAGCAGGGAGGAAGGGGACACCCCAGCGGGGGCAGCCTCCAGCTAGTTATACTGTGGACTCTGGGGGCCCCTCGTGCTGGGGACGGAGGGGAGGACGGCAAGAAGGAAGCATTGGCCATCCATCTTCTACCCCAGAGCATATTCGTTCAGGTTCTGCCACANCCAGTGACAAGAGAATAGTTAACCCAGTGCGGCCCCTGAGATTCTAGGACAGTGTGCATCGAGTGAGACGAGTCCTGCGCACCCCTTTATCCGCAAACGTCTGCTCTTACCTGAATTTTATTTTTCGTAATAATCTGGACGCTTTGGTTTGCAGGTAAACCTCTTGATGTAGGAAACGGGGCTGGGTTTCTTCTTATAAGGGACCTTAGCAAAGTACCTGAAATACAGACCGGAATGCTGGAAAGCCCAAGGCTGGATCCGAAACCAGTGGGGAGCAAGCTGTGGAGATGGGGCGGTTGTTCAACTTCCATCGGAGTCCAGAGGCAGCCGGGAGCAGTGAGTGGTTGCCTGACCCAGTCACGGCTCAGGGTCATCCGCGAGCAGCCCCAGCTGTGAGTGTGTGTGTGGGGGGANTCGAACGAACAAATGAATGAATGAATAAATGTCTGCAAAGAGCCTTGTTTGCTTCGTGGATCTGGTTGTCAGACTGATAACCCAGGAAATAATCAATGATGAGCCCTCCGAATCGGCAAAAAGCCTTCTCCCGAGGAGAGGACACAGAGCTCCGAGCTCCGACCCCACGGGTGTCTGGCGAGCCAGCCTCGAGAATGGAGGCCCTGGAGGACCCGGGCCGTTCTGGGCTGACTCTGCTGCANATATTACACACGTAACAGGAGCCTGCTTACGAAATAACATTTCACAACTTTTTCTTTTTCAAAAAACCAGGAATGGTCTTCCGATGAATCATCTTTATTTATTTTTTTTAAAAAAGATTTTATTTATTTATGTGACAGAGAGACAGCCAGCGAGAGAGGGAACACAAGCAGGGGGAGTGGGAGAGGAAGAAGCAGGNGTATTACACACGTAACAGGAGCCTGCTTACGAAATAACATTTCACAACTGTTTTTTTTTTCAAAAAACCAGGAATGGTCTTCCGATGAATCATCTTTATTTATTTTTTTAAAAAAGATTTTATTTATTTATGTGACAGAGAGACAGCCAGCGAGAGAGGGAACACAAGCAGGGGGAG
>NC_048218.1:3810553-3819333 GCF_002007445.2 Ailuropoda melanoleuca
CCCTGAGCCGAAGGCAGACGCTTAACGACTGCGCTACCCAGGCACCCCTCAATGAATCGTCTTTATATTGGACCTCACTGAAAGCTGAAGCCGCGTTATGAATATGAACTCAGGGGAATTCTTCGCAGCGTTTGTTAAATCAATTGCAATTCCTTTTTTTTTCTTAATGTGCTAAAATACACCTAACATCGGGGCACCTGGTGGCTCAGTCGGTCAAGTGTCTGCCTTCAGCTCAGGTCATGGTCCCGGGGTCCTGGGATGGAGCCCTGCATCGGGCTCCTCCGCTGGGAGCCTGCTTCTCCCTCTCCCACTCCCCCTGCTTGTGTTCCCTCTCTTGTGGCTGTCTCTCTCTCTCTGTCAAATAAATAAATAAAATCTTCAAAAAAATAAAATACACCTAACGTAAAGTTGACCACACTGACCATTTTTCAAGTGTCCAGGGGTATTTCATGCCTTCCGAGTGCCGTGCAGCCATCACCATCTGTTCCAGACCTCTTCTTTATCCCCAAAAGAAGCCCCTCCTCTCCCCGCCCCCCCAGCCGCTGGCCACCACCAGTCTGCTTTCTGCCTCCAGGAATCTGCCAGTTCTGGACGTTTCCTGGAAGTGGAGTCTCAGGGTCTCCAGGCTGGGCTCAGAGCTGCAGGCTGGAGGAGAGGACACCTCGCGGGCTCATGTGGCACCCCTTCCCCTGCCTGGCTGCAGCTTCCCAGACTTCCAGGAACAGAGCTCAGGGAGTAACGTGGACCGTTCAACAAGAGGCCTCAGGGCCAGGACAGTTGCTCCAGCGGCCTCCTGGATGTCCCCTGTCGAGGAACCGCATTTATTTCCTGCAGTAACGGCAGTCTGGCTCCCCCCACCTCTCACAAGCCTTCTCCTTAAGTCTTAGGATGAAGTCCTGGGCTGGTGACTTGGCCTAAGTGACCTGACCAGGCTGGGGTTTTCTTTTTGACAGGACAGTAGGTGGTCTCATCTGCTGGCTTTCCCCTGAAATTTTGTAACTTGGAATCTGTTTTCCATGAAGCATTGAAGCCAAGAGGTAACAGTGAACGTCACTGCCCTGCTGAGGGGGCTTGTGGGACCCCTGCGTGTTCCCAGCCCAATACCCCCTTTTATAAAAATGTCCGTGTGGACTTTCTGAGATCATGCAGATGTTCGTGTAAATGAAGACCAGCTTCCTTGACATCCCCTCTACTTCTGGAACGTTCTTTCTCTAGTCCCTTTCAAAGTCTGTTCAATGTGGGGGTCGCATTTCCGCCTGCCTGGCATTCACCTGCTGCTCCCTGGCTTTAAACGTCCTGCTCCTTGGTGACAAAGACACCAAGCCTGCAGTGCCTTGCCCTGTCCTGCCCTGGGGCAATGGGACACAGGCACCCGGAAATCATCTCGGTCTTCTTCTTCCTGTTCCTTTGGGGAAGCCTTGTGCCACCGCTGTTTTCCAGTGGTGCTCAGCTGTGCATTGGGAAGGCTGCTGGTGTGACTCCCCACGGCATTCCTAGATGTGTGGGTCAGACAGTTGCCAGGCTGTTCCGTCCCCCATCTTCCTGGACACAGACGGACGACGTTAAAGCAATACACGTATGAATAATCAGGAACACAGCCAGGAAGGGTCTTTGTATGCTTCAACAGAAAAGGTAGGGCTGAGGCAGGACCTTTTGCTCCCCCTGGGGCCCATCAGCTCCCTTCTTTCCGTCACGTGGGTGCAGACTGGGCTGCTGCCCTCCCGAGGGCTCTCAGCTTCATCTCCGTGGCCCTCTCAACCCAAGGGAAGTCAGATTGGGCCAGTTGGGCAGACAGAGCTGGGAGAGGGAGGCCGGGGCAGCAGGTGGCATCCCCTGCCCTGCCCGCTCCTCCCTCCCCTGCTCAGCCAGGGTCCCGAGGGGGAGCTGGAACCTTCCGGTAAATGATGCACCAAGAGAATGGGTGTGGTGACCCCATGTGTTCGCAGATACAGTCACACCTCGCACGAGTGGTCTGGGGGGGACGATGACCCCATCACAACCGCAGTAAGAGAGATGAGACATCGCAGTAAATCCGAGTGAAGACTTGCTCTCTGATTCTGCAGGCTTGTCATGCGGACCTGCAGCCCAAGGAGCGTGAAGGATCCATGGGGAACACCCAGCTCCAGGTCTCTCTCTGCCCCTCAGGCCACATTGTCCCTGCTGAGTTACTTATTACAGGAATTACTGTAAGGTGCTGGGCGAACAGAAGTTATTCATGTTTTCCTCCTTTAATCACTAGCTCTGTTGTTCCCACACTTTAGTTTCCTAGGCCAGCAAAATCGTTCACTTTGTCTCATTGGATTGTCTGGAGCGCCAAAGGAATAGACGGGAGTCATCTGTAATAAGCACATGAATAGGGGCACCTGGGTGGCACTGCGGTTAAGCGTCTGCCTTTGGCTCAGGGCGTGATCCCAGCGTTATGGGATCGAGCCCCACATTGGGCTCTTCCGCTGTGAGCCTGCTTCTTCCTCTCCCACTCCCCCTGCTTGTGTTCCCCTCTCTCTCCGTGTGTCTCTCTCTGTCCAATAAATTAAAAAAAAAAAAAAAGCACATGAATAGCTCTGTGGGGGAACGGGTACTCCAGGGGTGTTTGGAAAGCCCTTCCATGGTGCTTTCCTTTAACTCTCCAAAGATGTGAAATATCTCCTCCAGATAGTGAGTGGATTCTATCCTTATGCCCAGAGAGGCTTAAACACACACACACACACACACACACACACACACACACACACAGCACAAAGGGAAATTTTAGGTTGCATCTGCGGGGGGAGGCTTCCTGAGTCCCACATGGGGTGGCTGAGCCACCGCCCGCTCCCCAGCTTGCGGGGCCTGGCTGACCAGCCGTGAGCACGTCCTTCTTAGCTGAGCCATCCCCTACATCAAGCCTGTGTTCTTCCAAAGTCAGCACTGGGGATAGGGAAGTCAATGAGACTGCAGGCTCTAGCACATTCTAAGAAGCTAGGAGCAGCACCCTTCGTGCCGCCCAGGAGGCTGAGCTCAGCTACAAGGCCCCATGGTGGCCGCCCCCGGGTGGGGCCTCTGATGCAGTCAGGCCACAGCAACAGGGGGGGGTCTGTCTTTGGTGCCTCATCTCTCTCTTCCCGCCCTCCCTCTTGCCGGCCCCACGGCCCCCGGAGGAACCGCTAGGAGCGGACGTCTTGGCAGGTCTAGCGACTCTCTGACTCTCTGACAGCGGATTCCCACCCATCAGCAGACAGGTGTGGTGCCGGCCTCCCTCTGAGTGAGGGACAGCATACGTTTGAGGGAACGGCCTCCTTGGAAGGACGTTTTCACCACAGAAAATAGGAAAAAGAAAAAAAACTACAAGGTTACATATTTCATTCATAAGTTAGGTCCCAGCCTTGGGCGTCAGCAGAACTGCCGCATCCGTTGCTGTTGGGCCGTGACTCAGGGGGCTTACGCGAAGCACCTGGCAAGGAGGGGGGCTACCATCCGGGTCAGACCCCTCCATCTGCCTGGCACGGGCGCGGCACCGCCGGGCTGCATCATCGGGCCGGCCCAGGGCAGGCTCATGGCAGGGGCTGGCCCACAGCAGGCTGCAGGCCCTGACTCTGACCCAAGCCGTGCACCCCCCCCATGGCGGCATGACTCGGTCTCCTCAGCAGGCCCAGCACCAGGGTGGGATTTGAGCGCCCATCCTGCTGACAGTTCAGTCTTAGGCTGGGAGGTGGACAGGCTGCAAGGCCCTGCTCGTGGGGGCGTTGGCTCCTTGGACCCTCCTTGGTGGGCATCTGTGGGACGGGGATCAGATTTCCCGGCCATTCCAGCAGGCCCTGGGACAGGACTCCATGTCTTCCCCAGAAAGGGCCGGGGCCAGAGCAGAAGCTGCTCATACGTCCCTCAAATGACCCCTAAATGACCTTCCTTCCCCTGGGTTTGAATAGGCCGTGTCTCCTGGACTTCAGAACACAAAAGGCAATTCATCTTCTTCGGACAGATCTTTGCCCAAGCACTTGAGGAACAAGACCCCTTCCTTTCCAGCTTCTAGCATTTTTCTCTTTTTAGTAGAATTTGTTTGCTTTATAAAAGGTGATGGAAACAACGGGGGCTTTGGGGCTCATGCCCCCTGGAGTCAGACTCTGGCTCTGCCACTTTCTCATTGTGTGGCCGTGGACAGGTGACTCGGCCTCTCTGAACTCAGCTTCCTTGCTTTGAAAACCGGATGGTGCCAGCCCCTGCGTGTTGCCCTGAAAATGAAGCGGGGCCACCCAGCCACGCACCTCTTTTTTTTTTTTTTAAAGATTTTATTTATTTATTTGAGAGATAGAGACAGCCAGCGAGAGAGGGAACACAAGCAGGGGGAGTGGGAGAGGAAGAAGCAGGCTTCCAGCAGAGGAGCCTGATGTGGGGCTCGATCCCATAACGCCGGGATCACACCCTGAGTCGAAGGCAGACGCTTTAACCGCTGTGCCACCCAGGCACCCCTCTTTTTTTTTAATGATTTTTTATTATATTATGTTAGTCAGCATACAGTACATCCCCGGATTCCGATGTAAAGTTCGATGATTCATTAGTTGCGTATAACACCCAGTGCACCATGCAATACGTGCCCTCCTTACCACCCATCACCAGTCTATCCCATTCCCCCACCCCCTCCCCTCTGAAGTCTTCAGTTTGTTTCTCAGAGTCCATAGTCTCTCATGTTTCATTCCCCCTTCTGATTACCCCCCTTTCTTTATCCCTTCCTTCTCCTACCGATCTTCCTAGTTCTNAGCCACGCACCTCTTGCGGCATCCACCTGCTGGCACACAGGCCGCCAGGTGCCCGACCACACCCGGGGCATCACAGGGACCCACACCACAGGGGCAAGCAGTGAGGCCCCACACCTGGGGCTGGCCGCCCGCGTGCTTGGTGCCCGTCCTGTGCCAGTCACTCCTGCCAGGGGCGGCTCGCATGCGGTCCAGTCTACAGACTCAGAAGCTTCTCTCCCAGCCCTTCCAAGCTCTGCTTTGGGGTTCCTGTAGATTTGCGGGACTGTTGCTTTTCTCCCAGCGAAGGCATCATGAACCACGTCTCAGCATACGAATGGTCAGTAGGAGAATTCAAGGCCTCCAAGGCCGGTGGGGGGTTGCGCAGCTGGCACAGGGCCCAGCTCTGGTTGTGGGCGACCTTTGACAGGGTGCACGGGTGCCCGGCAGCCACCGCAGGCACGATGGGAAACCAGCCCGGAGCACACCGAGCCTCCCGATTGTGGAAATGACTAGGGCCCTGTGAACGTAGCCAAGGAGATGGTCAAATGGCCCCACAGACCCCACTGCCAAGGGCGTGGAGCCAAATCTTAAAAACATTTTGCAGAGAGGGAATTCTCGGAATGTCTTCCCTCGAGGTTCGCTGGAGGAAGCTGCACATTTGTAGCCCTGGGTCCTCCAACCACGTCCGGGGTACTCCATTCCAGCCGGCCACGCCCAGAGCTGCTGGCCACCAGAGCCCAAGGTGGTAATTCAAGCACTAATAATGACCATGCCAACTGAAGAAGGGGCTTCTCTACCGAGTCTGAGACAGGCTGCAAACTTCCGGAAACTCCTCCTTTCTTCTCCTACAAATTAAAGATAATTACTTGGAAATAAATATCGAAGTATTTATCCCGATTTGTTTTGTTGTTAAGCCTTTTTAAAATCCCTAAGATTAGCTGGCTCAATGGTAAGGAACAATGTCTCGCATTACTGTGTTTGTTTATGGATAGGAAACATATATGACACTTGACATAGTGGTAGTTTTCAAAAACGCAACGTCATCACGGCACATCCTGGTTTGATAGGGAAAGACGTCAAAATACTTCCACCCTGGAGGCACAGAGGAGGCATGCAGAGGTTGGGTGACTGCAAGCAATGTTTATCTACGTGAAAAGCATTTTGGAAATGATTTTTTACATGGGGAAAAAAGTAGAACAATGGAGCCTTTACTCCTGGGTCCTGTGCTCCCACAGCCAGTTATTCTAGAACATTCTGAAGAAAAATTTGGAAACGCAGCTTTTGCTGTCTCTTCCCTGCCACCATGAGACTCACCTGGTCCAAGGTCCAGAGTGATGCCTTCTAGAGAATTCCAGGCAGGCTGCTGTCTCTGGTGGGTCCAGTAGGTTGATGTGAAGATAATCTCTCACAGGGGGCAGTGGGAGAGCCCAGCTCAGGACAGTGGCCAGGACCCATGAGCCCCCCCCCCCACTGAGACCCCTGTCCCACCCCCCTCGACTGCTCACAGAAACTCAATTCAAAGCAGCGGGGTTCCCTTTTAGGAGTGGTTAGAAACAGCAAGCAGCTGCCCTGAGTGTGTTGGAACGCACCACATTTTGGAAGGTTTGGTGGCCAGGAGAGTCCTTTCTGGACAGAGCAGCAATCTGGCTCCTTGGGCCGAAGGGAGATGGGGTGGAGGAGGGGGCGCTGTGCTGGGAGCAGGGAGTGTCGCCAGCTGGGGAGGCTAATGACCGGGTCCTCCACGCAGGGGATGAACGGGCCTGGGCACAGGGGGACAGTGGCTGGGAGCAGAAGCAGGAGTCTGGTCTTTTCCTAGATTTACAGGATGTTTCAGTGTCTATCACATATGGGTTGGCCAACTGCGTTTTCCTACAAGCCCATGCCATTCCTTATTTTCCCGCAATTTGCTTCCATCCCAAAGCGATGCAGAATCTCTGTGTTTACATTCCCTTTGTAAAAACTTCCAGCAGTGTGACGAATTCCAAACCGGGGAGGTTGTTAGTTCACAGTTTGTTACAAGCCTTTAAATGAGCCAGTGGGTGAACATGCCTGGGAGACATGGCAGTGGAGGAATGAGACTGGTTCCACCGGTCACGCGGGGAGGGCTATCTGGTAACTGCCAACGTGTGTCACTTTGCTGGCACGGGGAGACGTGGAGACGGGGAGCCCCAGGTATCTTGTTATCCCTGTTATTCTGGCAAGGGGGCCAGCAGTACTTGAATTATCCAACCACATGGATCTGGCTGCAGAACAGAAAATAATGAGCTGTTTCCTCCAAATAAGAAGAGGTTTCTGAGAGGAGAGCCATCCCCCCCCGCCCCGCCCGGGCCCCAGGAGCCTGCAGGCAGAATGGGCAGCTAGTGTTCAATGACTAGGTGGCCGCAGAGAGCTCACGGGGTCATTCTACTTCCACTTTCTAGTATCAGACGCGCCAAGGAAGGGCTCATTCCCCCTGCCCCCACCCCAGCTCACCTGGGCACTCCCTGCCAGCTTCCTGTTCTGTTTCCCACAAGGGCTCTCAGATGAGCTGCCTCCCAATCCCTTCCTCTTTTTAAAGAAAGTCAGGCCCCTTGGGTGTAAACTCCTTTGTCCTCGTGCGGCTCCCTGCCCACCAACTTCAAACTCACCCTCCTGTCTCTCTCTTGGCCTCCCACCTCTAAGCAAGAAACATCTCCTTTCCCTCCCCGCCATTCACGAGGCCTAGTTTAAACCCTTTCCTTGCACCTTTGGGATCACCTTCCAGCTGGTCTCGCTGCCCCTCCCACTTCCTTCCAACCTGGTCTCCACCTGCTGCTGGGAGCGATAATTGTAAAATTCCATTTTTTCACTCTGTGCTTACGACAGCCTGTTGCTTCTCCTTTTCCATGGCACAATCTCCTACCCATCACTTGGGGGCTCCAACTGCAGTTTCTGCCCACCTCCTGACTGCCTCCAACTCTCACACCCCCTTGCCCTCTCTGCCTCAGGGCCTTTGCGCGCACGTGCACACACGCACACACACGCACACATCTTCATATACCCTTGTACGGACCTCCCCCCTCCCAGGAGGCACCTCACTCCTGTCTTTAGCAGTGGGTGTCCAGCGCAGACGCATCACAGCATCTGTGGTCCTCTTTGCTCTACTGTTCCCAGGGCCTGCCCGTAATAAGTGTCAAAAATGGCACTACCCTGTGAACCAGATCTAGGTTTCTATCCCGGATCTGCCAAACTAGCCTGTGTCCTTAGCAAACTCCCCTCTAGGCCAGTTTCTAAGGATTTTCTTTCCCAGCACAGTGGCAGGGACGGGCTGAGGGGGAACCAGGGAGGACCCCTCTGCTGCCACACCAGAGCCAGAATCCCCGCTGATGTCATCAACCAGGCCAGCATACTGGGAATGCTAGGTGAGAGGAAGGCTAAGTGCTTGGATGCAGCCAACCCAACTCAAGGTCAAATCCGTCTCATAACAGCTGCAGAAAACACATGCGAATCGCTCTTCTGTGATTTAGGCCTTTCATCCGGCCTTGGAGAATCTCGGGCTAGTGTTCTGTGGCTTTTCCTACTAATGGGAGCTGAGTCTGCAAAGCGAGGAGGCAGGAGGCATGCCCCGCACGGGCACACATACATACACACAATTCTTAACAATTCACACATCCCTGCGAAGTCGGGGCGTTTTTTCTGAGACCCTCCTTCGGCAGGAGCACGCAGCCCGTGAGGTGAGGCTCCAGGCCCTCCAGACTTCGGGGTGCGAGTGTGGACTTCTAGGGACTTTCCAGGTATGTTAAAACTAGGCAGTGTCTAGCTGTTGGGCAGATGGTGATCCTAGAAATCACCCTTCCACGCGCACAGGCGCGCACACACGCGCATTAAAGCCAAGCCAGCCGGCCCCACCGCGGGTCTGCGGTCCAGCTAACTGGAAAGCCCCGCGCACCGAGCTGTCGCGGCGCCACGCCGGGCCACATCGCCGCCGGAGGAAGCCTGCCACACCCCGCCCCCGCCACGGCCCGCGGCCATCACCGGAGGGCCGAGCGGCGCGTGCACGTGGCGGGGCGGGGACGTGCAAGCGCGCGGGGCCGCGGGGCCTTTAAGGGG
>NC_048218.1:3819645-3850258 GCF_002007445.2 Ailuropoda melanoleuca
CGGGCTCTGCGCTCCGGCCGGGGGGCTGCCCTGGCAAGTTGGGGCGAGGCGCGCCGGGTATGCGCCATCACCATGTCCCGCCTGAGCTCGTGGCTGGGTGAGGTCCAGTGGCTGGTCTTGGTGTCGCTCTTCGTCGTGGCCCTGGGCACGGTGGGCCTGTACCTGGCGCAGTGGGCGCTGGCCAGGGCGCGACCCCGGCCCTCGCGGCGGGCTGCGGAGCCTGGCGAGGGCCAGCGCCCCGAGTCCGACGCGCTGCTCGGCTGGATCCTGACGCTGAACAGCTGGAGGAGGCAGTGGCAGGCCGCCTGGGTGACCGCCCTGAATGATGAGGCCAAACGGAAAGGGGTGAGTGTCTGTGAGGGCGGGTCGCGGCTGCGAGGCTGACGGCCCGGGCGCCGGGAGTAAGGGCAGAGCTCTTCCCTGGAGCCTCGCCATGGTCCGGACCGGTGGAAGTGAGCCTTCCCCGCCGCAGAGCGTTCTTGAAAGTTAGGGGAAGGACCCGGGAGAGCAGAGGACCCTTGATGGGGAATCAGGACAAAGCGAGTAGGTGTTATTCACCCATCAGGTGTGCCAGGCCCCGGGCTCCACCGGAGGGACACGCTGGCCTTGGAGGGACTTGTCACAGGAGCCCACGGCCCTTCCTGGGGTCCCAGGTGCGTTCCGGTACCCAGCTGGATACTTACTGCTTTCACACCTGATAGATGATAACTGGGACCCAAATAGGATTCCATCTATAGAAATAATTTTTTTCCAAGAACATATTTCCAAAAGGTTTGCACCCCTTGGCTTGTAGAATTAGTCGCTTTTGTTGAGGGCCGGCCACCTGCCCGACGCTGTCTTGGGGACTTCCAGTACATGTATCTTCTCTTTGGACCCCCACAACTCCTGGGACAGAGGCGTTGTCTACGTTTTGCAGGTGGGGAAACTGAGGCCCAGACAGGTTAGGTGACCTGCCCAAGGTCACACGGCCTGTGGGTGGCAGAGCCGGCATCGAACTCCACTGCGTCCTCCGAGCTCGGGGGCTCACTGCCTCACTCTGCTGCCACACTCTCCTGCGGTTGTGTTTCTTCCACGGTTAATTCCTTGGTGACTTATTTTTACTTTGAAGACATCTTCGTTTCATGGCCAGCTCCTGGCGTCTACAATTTCTGGGCATTCCCTGAGAGGAATTAAGGCCTGGTGTGTTTGGGGAAGTCCCTGGCAGCCTGTGCTCTTTGCCCTTTTTTCACGTTCCTCCACCTGGTTCCTCCACCTGTTCCCGAGGCTCCGTGGAGAAGCCCGTGACCCATTTGCTTTAAAAGTAGTGAATGCTTCACGCCTGGATCCCTCACCCTCCGAAATATTCCCTAGCGGGCCCTCTGCCTGGTCTCTGTGCCATGGCCTTGACTCATAGCCATAGATTTAAAAAACAAAAAGTCTTTGAGTGTAAATGAGTGTAAATTCATCAACTCAAAAGACTGTGTTCTGAACTATTGAAAAAATTAACTATACCTTTTAGATGAAAAAAGCCTTCAAGGTCAGTTGACTCCCATCTGTCTTGATGCCTAGAATCTGTGCACCAGCTGTCCAGAGCTGGACATTTCCTATTCAGGGGAAACACCCCATCTCTCCCCTGACCCCCTCTTTTATGTAGGCTCCACACCCAACATGGGGCTTGAACTCACAACCCTCAGATGAAGAGTCGCATGCTCTACCGACTGAGCCAGCCAGGAGCCCCAGAACCACCCCATCTCTTGTGGGAGACCTAAAACCATGTGACCTCACACATGCAAGCAAACACGGATTCGTTTCCCCAGGAAGCTGCTGTCTTTGACGCCCTGATTCACCTGGGGTCACAGGCCTGGGTTCTGCGGCTGAGTTTACTTTGGGCTGGTGGTGTTGCACAGGTGGGAGCCTTGTCCCAGTTTTCTGCAAAATTTGAACAAGTACAGGCTGAATGATCTGTAGGCTTCACTTCTAACCGTGGGACCCCTGCCTCCTGCACACTGGGGAGAATCATGCCCCGGGGTCGAGCTGAAAACGTGCATGGTCTTCCCATGGTTTTATGAGATTGCAGGTTGGTTGTGATTTTGTTGTCAGGTGGATTGGGTGTGTGTGTGTGTGTGTGTGTGGCGTCCCTCTGCCCTCCCCGATGCCTGAAAGTGTTGCTTGATTTGAAATCAAATGACAGGTTTTGCAGACAGAAAGGATCTGGGTAAGTGACTTGGCATAGCCTGCCCTGTCTCGGGCCACTGCTGTCACTGCACTGGCGGCCTGGGTGAGCTGGTGTGGTGTGAGTGGGTGTCCCAACCCTGGTGCCCAGCCCCGCGGGAGTTTCTCTTTGTCCTCCTCCAGCTCCATTTCCACTGATTCCCACTAATCCCCGATTAGGGTTGACACTCGGAGCCCGCTTCCCTCTGGAAAGCAACAGCTTAGTGGCGCTGGCCCGCCCCTGCCCTGCCCTGGGAGACCACTTCTCAGCCTGTCGCTGGGGGTTGAGAACATGCTGGGTGTAAGTTAACCATGCCCTGCATCTTCCGTGCGGATGGAATTCTCTATGGACGGAGACAGGAGCTCCTCCCCATTTAAGCTCTGCTCCAGCCTTGAATTTTAAGACTGGAAGGGGACCCTAAACTCCTGTACAGAGCCCCTTCCATCTGCTGGAGAGGCTTGTCCCGGCTGACCTAGCTCCCAGGTGGGTGTCAGTGCAGTCTGCCCGCATCTGTTGTCACATTCCGCTTGTGCACAGCAAGTTCAACTTTGAGACCCAGATGCTCCCTTCTTTGAGGCACAACTGGAAAGGGTGAAAGGGCGTGATTGTTTAACCTGCCGTCCTAACAATGGGGCTCGTATCTCCAGGCATCGGAGGGCTGATCCATAACTCGTGGACTCGTCCTTTGACCCTGGGTTACCATTGACTATGGCAGTCAGGCTCCCTGTGTCAGACGGGCCCCTGGGATTCCAGCCCTCACCTCAGAAGAATTTGTAAGCTAGGATGGCGATCTGGGGAGACACGAGGGGAACCCATCGCTGCTGTGCCAGCTGGTCAGGCAGATGTCCGGTGTTCAGGGAGCCCAGGCGAGCTGCCCGGAGAGCTTTGAGAAAATCCGCATGCTCCCCTACCCCCAGTTCAGACTTGGTAGGTTGGCAGGGCGCCGGGAGCATGCCGTGGTTTTCACAGGCTCCCCACCGAGGTGCTCACAGTCCCTCAGCCAGCCACCAGTCAGTCAGGGCCCCTCCCACTCAGCGACATCTCTGCTCTGGTGCACCGAACACTGAATTCCTGTTGACCTGGTGGCCGTTTGTTCACGGAGAACAGAAAGCTCCCAGAGCTGGCTCAGTCATTAGCCTGGAAGCTAATACCCTGCTACTTCTGTGAACATTTATGAAATGCTTTGTGGTGATCACCCGTTACCCCACCGGTTACCCCAGCACCCACCTGGGAGGCTCTGGAAGCCAGGGTGTGTATGGACAGGCAGCCCCTCCCCAGGCTGACGCTGCTGGGCCACACAGTAGGAGCAGTGGCTGCAGAGCGAGGGCTGTGTCCTGTGGCTGGTGTTCTGGACTCGTTTAGAAACGGCCAGCTTGGCTGAGGCTCCGAGTTAGGGGGTCACCAAAGCTATGTGTTGCTTTAGTCATTTGCCCGAGGATTTTTTCAGGGGAATGTTCTCAATGCAAACGACCAAGACTGCGGGACCATTTGTGGTCTTTGTAAAAAAAAAAAACAAACAAAAAAACCCCCAAAAAACCCAAACCACTGTGTGAACTTAAAACGTGTTATTAATAGCTCTGACTTGTATATGAGCTTTGACATTTAAAAAAGTAAACACAGCGACAAGACTTGACAGTTTTCTTATTTTACAACGAGCTTTGAGTGGCACTCACAAAAATCTAAACTCCTTGAGCAGCGTCCGTGGCCACAATAAGGGAGGTCCGTTGGTAAGAAAGTGAAGGTGACTTTGGGTCAGGGCCGTGGATCTGCCCCGCCCCCTAACCGATTGCCTTGCTGCTGCTCAAACATTCAGGGTTTTCTCCCTTGTGGGGCCTTCCCATAGGTCATTCCTTTAGTCTTGAACACCTAATTAACCTTCCTCCTTCTTTGACTTCTGGTCTCAGCGCAGAGGTCCCCGATCCTCCCATCCGAGAGGATGCTGTCCCAGCCCCACCCAGGCCACCTGCCCTGCCCCGGCACTTTGTGTCCCCATCAGCTCCTGGGATCATGGGCCAGCTCAGAGCCCTGTCTGTCCGGGAGCGGCCGCCTGGGTGCCCCGCACAAGACTGGCTCGGAGCAGGTGGCGGCCAGGGGATGAAATACAGGCCCTGGTAGGATCTTGTCAGCGGACGGGGAGGAATGGTGGCGATGTGCATCACCCCGTCTGGACACAGGCCTTCCCTGCTTGGCATCCGGCCAAGCCTGGGCAAGACAAGCTGTTTAATGTGCTTTGTTTTTCACTTCTGAAGAATCAACAGTCAAGGAGGCTCACTGATGACTTTGCAAATTGCCAGTATGAAAGCCGGGACTAGGCGCCAGTTCTGGCTGTTCTTTGCCCTCACCCATTCTCCCAAAGAGACAGGAATTGAGGGGAAGGAAGAGTGGGTGTAGTGTTAACGTCAACTAAAATGCAGCCAAAGCTAACTTCCATTCCCATCGGCCAGGTCGCGGGCTGCTGAGGAGGGAGGGGACTTCTTGAGCAGCCTGGAAGAGCGCTGTATGCGCTGCTGAGGCTGGGAGGCAGCTCTGGGGCTGTGTGACCTTGGGCAAGCCCTGACCTCTCTGTGCTTCATCGGTAGAAGAGGATGACTTTGGGTTCAGTCTGGAAAATAGAATCCGCTGTGAGCGGGATGAGGTCTGTGTGAGGTATTTAGCAAATAGCCAATCAAGGTGGGCTGTTTTCTGTAGTCTCCCTTAAAAAAAAAAAAAAACTTAAAAAAAAAAACTTTTTATTTTTTACTGCTTGTAGATACATAGAAAAGTTGCAAAAAATAATTCAGTTTCCATACGTCCCTCACCCAGCCTTACATAACCACAGTGCAACATCAGACCCGAGAAATTAACATTGGCACAATGTTACCATAATGCCTAGTGCGGTGATATTAACAATGTGAGGGATAAGAAATTAACAGTGGCACAAAGCCTTTGAACTGAAGGCCTGACTTGAATGTCACCTAGTCGACCAGACCAGTATCCTTTTATCATTTCAGGATCCCATCAGGCCCCACAGGGCACTGACCTGCAGCTTCTCCCAGTCTTACAAAGTCTATAATAGTTCCCTAGTCTTTCCTTGTTTCCCATGACCTCGACAGCTCGGAAGAGGACTGATTGTTATTTTGCCAAATGTCCCTCAGTTTGGTGTTTTCACAGGCGTGGACTGAGGTTAGACAAACCACAGAAGTGCTGTGCCCTTATTAATATCCTGCACCTTGGGCTTGGCGACATCAGAGTATTTACGGCTGGGGCATTGGCCTCGATCCCTTGGTGAGGGCTGTTTCTGCTGGGTTTTCTTCCTTACACCTTGTGTCTCTCCTCTTGTCATCCCCTTGGAGGTGAGCAGCTATCTTGGGGAGCTACTTTGAGACTGTTACAAATCCTATTACTCGTCAACCTTGTGCTCACTGATTCTGGCATCCAGCCTGTATCTGGTCTGCTCGATGATGGTTCTCTGTGTCCTTCTCTCCTTCTACATGGATTCATTGCAATTCTCCTGTGAGAAAGAGCTACCACGTCTCCATGCCCTCGACTCACATCCACGTGGACTCACGGATGTTTAGTTCATTCCGAGGCTTATAATCCTTCGCCAGGGCTGCTTGCTTGGTTGTGGAATTGCTCTCATGTCGGCCACTAGGGCTCTTTCACGGTAGCCTCTTGTGTTCTGCCATCAAGATGCATAAATATATATCAATTTAACACTTCCCTTCTTCATGATCCCACAATATGTTTATTCTAGACTCACCGTGCGTTTTTTACTTCCCGCTCTCCCAGCCCCGGGTCCAGTCAACTTCTTCAGGCGGTGCTGGTGCCGTTTATGGGAGAAGAGTTTAGAAACCGAGGTCTGGGCATCAGATGTGCTCGATACTGCTGGGCTCTCCCGGCTTCTAGATTCTTCCAGTGGACAGCGCTAGGAGGTGTGGCTGTGTTTGCCAGCACACTCACAGCTCGTGTCTGTTGTTCTGTGCCTTTCTGTCTGTCTGGAGGCTGATAGCTCAGATTCCACTCAACAACAGAGTTCCATTTACTCTCCTTTCCTCATTTGTATCCTCCCTCTCCGAGAGGCAGGCGTCTGGCCCTTCCTGTCTCTGACATACTGACTTATTTGGTCAGTTCTAGCAGACACGTAAGGCAGTTTCTCCATTGCTAACCTGCTCCCCTGTGAGAGACACACTTACGGACCAGGTTACGTGTGTACACAGTCGGGATGTCATCATCCAGAGTTTCTGAGGTTACATCTGTGTTTTCCCACCTCTTCAGGGGCTGATGGCATTCATGGGTAATGCGGTTAGGTTCATTCGTTTGTATTTCTTCCGGGGTTCCTCCCACATCCTGATTTTTAAAAAAAAATCCATTTTTTTTACCCAGTGATTTGGGATGCCTCATTGGTCGTGCACACAGTTTCTCCGTGCATTTGGGTGTGCGGTGGACACGCTGTTCTTGGCCACTGGGCCGTTGGCGTGTCCGTGCACCTGCACAGTTGGACTTACGGAAGTTCTGCTGTGGGTTTTCACGTCGGGTCGGGCTAGTTCTCCTTGTGCTTTCCTTTTCTCGGTGTCTTCCTGGCGACTCCTGCCCGTTGCTTTTCCTCCTGGACGTCAAGTCCTGCTCTAGTCTAAGTGAGGTAACGTCCGTGCATGGACAGAGTGTGAGAGGTGCAGCAGTGTGGGCTTGTGTCCCGCCTGCACACTGGCCTTCCTGCAGCCCAAGGACCGGCCTGTTTGGAAGGGCAGGGGATCCTCTGGGTCTTTATTTTAACTCAATATTTCATTTCCTTTGGGCACCCGCCCCTTGACATTCAATTTCCCAGCAGAATCCTTTCCGGGTTTTAATCTAGAAGGTGTTGGAGGGAGGAGAGTATAGAGGGCATCCGCTGATACGAGGGGCCCAGAGTGCTGCTTCCCCAGGTGGTGCAGGTGGCCACGACCACCCCTGCCCAGCACCAGGCGCTCTCAGCCAGCCTGCCGGCCCACGACCCGTTCCCTCCCTGCCCCTGGCCAGCTGCTCCCACTGCTCCAGCCGGGAGAATGTCTGCCGAGCAGCCCGAACGAACGAACGGTGACTTCGTCACTCTTGAGAAGTGGATGTAATTCTCCCCTGATGAGTTTTAGGGGGTGAGACAGATGTCACTAAAGCAGGGAGCAGTTCAACACGTGTAAGTGAGAATGTTTTGGGTCTTTTAGGTTCCCTCTTGGTCATCGGGAATTCTTAAGAAATAGCTCCACGATAACTTCTCGGCTTGTTCATTTGCACCGTGCTTGCCAGAAGAGCTTTGGTGCCATTTTGTACCATTTTATTCTCCTGCCCTTGATCGTGCCTTGTAGTTGCAAACAGCTGGCCACAATGGAGAGTCTCTGACATAGATGACATATGGTGGGAAGTTGGGAGGTTGACTATATGTTTTCACCACCCAATCAGAACTTAGGAGTTGGCGATGCACTTTGTAGAGCATATCAGAAAGGGTTTCACTCCAGGGTGGTGTTGTCGGTGTAAGCCTTTGGCCTCCCGCAAGAACTTACTTTTAAAAAGACCAAGACTGGGGGGGGGGTTGACTACCCCAGCCCTGATTTCTTCTTTTATAAAACATGAGTCTCGTTGCCTTGTGGTCCTGATACTGTAATTGCACATCTCTCATTTGGAGATCTTTAGTTGCAAGAACCAAAATGGACATGGGCTGACACGCCCCGGAGGGGTTTACTCGCAGGGTGCGATAGGGTGCACAGAGCCAAAGACGGAGTCGAACCGGAAGACCTTGGGCGGCAGGAGCCCGGCAGCCCCAGAGGTCTGTGAGGCAGGAGCTCAGGAACCCACTGCTTGGGGACAGCCAGCCAGCTGGTTCATTTTTAGCCAAGGAATCTCAAATCCCAGGGACAGGTGGCTGGCCCCTGGGGATTCCTGTCCACTTACCACTTGGGTGGCGGGAGAGGAAGGAGGTGACCACATGGAGCAGGGTGAGGTGATTCTCTAAAACCAGAGAGAGCTGGCTTTTGCGGAAGAAGCAGAGGGCAGAGCCCTTGACCCTGCTGTGCTTGGCCACATAACGTCCTAGACCTGCAGAGCCACGCCCAGCACCCTGCCCCCTGTGAACTCGAGTGTCCACAACCCCCTTTGCCATCTTTACTGTGCATCTCTGGTTTTGTTGTTTGTTTCTTGCTTCCCGTCCCCCTCTGGTAACCAAACCCAGCCCCGAGCACGTTATGTTGTGAGCGGGTTCTCGGGCACGTGGACTTCACAACATTTGAGCCCGGCTGCTGCTGGAAGCACAGGTTTAACTGAAAGGGCTCAGATAACCTGTTCCCAGGTTTGCAGAGCTTTATCCCCAGGACATGACCATTACAGAGAGCCGCCCCATGCTGATGGCCCTCATCGTGCCTCTCCTTCTGTTCCAGGGCCCGCTTCTCCTGTCCTTCGAGGAGGACCCGCTGCGGCAGCCCCTGGAACTGGCGGTGCAGCGAGTCTCCAGCGTGGCCAGGTCCGCCCAGGAGAAGGTGAGCTGGGGCGCGGGCGCCCGACGCGGATCTTTCCCGACTGGAGTAACGAATTTAAAGCTCAGGTGGGGGAGGGTATTCTGTTTTAGGATTATTGAAAATGTGGACACCTTAAAAACCTAAAAAAAAAAAAAATTAAGTGTGGTCTATCAACGATGGGCGGATAAATAAAACCTGGTAGGTCTACACAATGGAATAGTGTTTAGCTTGAAAAGGAGGCGAGTCTGGCACGTGCCCCGTGCATGGGCCTTGAAGACACAGCGCTGTGTGGAAGAGGCTAGTCACAGAAGGCACGTCTTGTGGGGCTTCATTTATGTGACCTACCCAGGATGGCTACATCGATTGAGACAGGAAGAAGATTCGGGGTCACCGGGCACTGGGGGGAGGGAAGTGCAGAGTGACTGCCCGTGCGCAGGGTCTCTCTGGGGGGTGATGATAATGTTCTCAAAGTGGTGGTGATGGTCATACAACTCTCTGAAATATGGTAAAAAACATTGACTGGGGGCACCTGGGTGTTCAGTCTATCAAGTGTCTGACGCTTGATTTCGGCTCAGGTCATGATCTCAGGGTCCTGGGATCGAGCTCTGCGTCGGGCTCCCTGCTCAGTGTGGAACCTGCTTGAGATCCTCTCTCTCCCTCTGCTCGTACGCGCTTNAAGAAGATTCGGGGTCACCGGGCACTGGGGGGAGGGAAGTGCAGAGTGACTGCCCGTGCGCAGGGTCTCTCTGGGGGGTGATGATAATGTTCTCAAAGTGGTGGTGATGGTCATACAACTCTCTGAAATATGGTAAAAAACATTGACTGGGGGCACCTGGGTGTTCAGTCTATCAAGTGTCTGACGCTTGATTTCGGCTCAGGTCATGATCTCAGGGTCCTGGGATCGAGCTCTGCGTCGGGCTCCCTGCTCAGTGTGGAACCTGCTTGAGATCCTCTCTCTCCCTCTGCTCGTACGCGCTTTCTCTCTCTCAAATAAAAAGATAAATCTTAAAGAAAAAACCATTAAATTATACAGTTTAAATGGGCAAATTAAATGATATGTGAATTATCTCAATAAAATGCACATATTTGTGTGTGTGTGTATATATATACAACACCTAGATTTTTTTTAAAGATTTTTTTTTTGAGAGAGAGAAAACGAGCAGGGAGAAGGGGCGGGGGGAGAGGGAGAAGCAGGTTCCCCCNTACAGTTTAAATGGGCAAATTAAATGATATGTGAATTATCTCAATAAAATGCACATATTTGTGTGTGTGTGTGTATATATATACAACACTTAGATTTTTTTTAAAGATTTTTTTTTTGAGAGAGAGAGAGAAAACGAGCAGGGGGAAGGGGCTGGGGGAGAGGGAGAAGCAGGTTCCCCCCTGAGCAGGGAGCCCAATGTGGGGCTCGATCCCAGGACCCTGGGATCATGACCTGAGCCGAAGGCAGACGCTTCACTGACTGAGCCACCCAGGTGCCCCTGACCCCTAGATTTGAACCATCTCGACACTGTATCGAACTCATTTTACAGTCCGTGGTTTTTCACAGGCTGAAATTACTCATTAGACTGGTCAAGTACTATAAATAATTTAAAAGATTTTTTTTAATGAAAAGTATCTGTGAAAACTCCTAAGAAACTTCCTGTGAAATACAAAGCTTGCCCTTGTATCTCTCTAATGGTGCTGTTTAGCAGACAGGACACCTGCGTGAGCCCCGCTGGAGAAGGAGAGCACTCCAGCCCCGGGACGCCACCCCTCCGCTTCTGCTCCCCGTCCCCACTGGCGTCGCCTTTGCCGCTCCGGTTCCTTCACTTTAACTACAGCTCAGGGCTGTGGAGGGACCAGGGCTTCTGTCTTTATCGTCTGCGGATGGACGGTGGAGCGGTTTTCTCTTTCCCAGCAGCACAGCAAGGTGCTTACTCTCCCCGCCTCCCCGGGCACGCACAGTAGATCGGAACGTGGGGCTGCCAGGCTGCAGCTGTGCCAGCTACAGAGTGACCAGCTGTTCCGGAATGGGGCCGCAGAGCACTGCTCCCTGCCCCCTGGGCCCCGGCAACCTAGGGGGCCTCTCCTTCCCCACCCCCTTGCCAATACTGGAGTCACGTGCTCTATGATCCCTGTAACGAGTGTGGGGAAGTCTCTGGAAGGCACTGGGGTATGAGAGGAAATTGGCTACCCTAGCGCAGGGTGCCGAGACCAGCATGGTGCGTTCGGGCTGGAAGGGGCTAGACCAGCAGGTGGCCCAGTGCTTTTATGAAACTGGGGTCTGAGGGCCGTTGGCTCTCCCCCTCTCACGTGGGAAGTGCGTCTGGGTGCGGCGAACACCCTCTGTTATTGACTGATCGGGACCGAGTCCCGTTGTGGCGGGCACTTGCTGCTTGGTGCTGTTCGGGGTTCTCTGACGATTTAGGAGGCCCAGAGCGTCGGGGGCTGGCTCGGAGGTGCAGAGCCGGGAGCCGAGAGGTGGGCCTGGCAATCGGCCATTTCTAAAGGTCTTGGTGTTTAGTGCCAGAAAAGCCACTTAGAAAGGGGCTGGTGACACTGTGTTTATTTGAAGACAGTTACAGAAACGGTGCGTGCTCGTTGAAAGGTTCAAAACAACACGGCCGTCCGCCCCCTCGCCCCCCGCACTGAGCCTCCGTCCTCTGCTCCCCCGGGAGGGGCCCCGCAGTGTGTTCTCGGAAGCCTCTTACGTCCCGCAGACAAATGGCACAGTGCACACGGGTCTTGTTTCATTTCACGAGTTTCTTCAGAGTTCTTGACTTTTATGTTTTCTTGGCCGAATGAGGAAATGGGAGCTTGTCATTGCCTGGTCATGGCTGCGGCTAGTGCTGTCCTGGGGCGAGCTGGCGCCCGTCGGGTGTCAGTCCCCCGGCCCCCCGTGTGGTGTGGGAGAGTGAGTCCCGGGGTGGGGGGGACACTGAGTGCCACTGTCGCTTACCAGCTGTGGCCTGCGCACAGCCACCACCGGGGGCCCCCCGTTGGGATCCTCCTGGCTCCCGGGAAGTTGGGTGTAGGACACCCCCAAGTTCATGGGTCCCATGCACTGCCTTCTCCACTCACGGTCGGGTGTCCTGGCTGAGCACGGCTCGTTTGAAGGTGCCGTTTTGTGAAGGGATGAGGCCAGGTAATCACAGTTTGTCCTGCAATGTGTCCCCGGAGTGGGGGTTCTTAACGCCTGCGCATCAGAGGAAGGTGGGCACGCGCCATGGCCCCTCATGTCTTGGAACGGCTGCATCGGGCATGAGGCTCCCAGCAAACGAGTCCTCCTTTTGGGATCTAAGCCCCCCTGCCACCTGGCTTTCAGACATATTGAGCCCTCTGTCAACTCCGTCGTGTTTTCCTGTGCCCCACGGAGCTCTCGAGGAGGGAAGTCCACAACGGCCCTTGGGGCCCACAAACAAAGGTTGTAAAGAAACACAGAAGCGTGGTTTCAAGGACGTCACCTCCCCTTCCTCAGCTTGCTCCATACGATCAGCCTGTGTCTTTCTCGTGTCCCTGACTCAGCCCGGACAAGGGACGTGCGGATGGCGCTTGAGCTAGTGACAGGGACACGTCTGGCCTGGACCACGGGGGTTGAGTACGTAGTCACGTCTGTGGTCATCTAGATGGGACTGGGGATCCTGGTCTCTCCCTGGGAGCACCTTCCTGACTCATGTTTGGTCTGAGTCTCTCTGCGGGCTGCGGGGGAACAGAACCAGGCCTGCCCTGCCCTCCAGGTGCCTTGTACTTGACTTTCTCCTGCCACCCCTGAGGACCGCCGTGTGCCCCAGTCGCCTTGGCAAACAGCTGGTCCCTCAGCAGCTCCCCAGCCCCACGTCCTTCGCGGAAAGTGAGGTCCTGTGTAGCCTGGGGCACCATGAGGTGCCTTGCAGAGCCCACGATGGGGGCCGGCCGCACGGCCCGCCCAGCCCTGGCTCCGTAGGAGCACCGCGGACTTGGGGCGCTCTGACCCCAGCAGTGTGGGCTTTTTATTCTGTGAGAAGAAACTCTCTGGACACCCGCTGGGTCTTCAGTAACTCCATTCTGCTCTGTCACTGACCCCCTACAGTCAGCACGGGCCCCACAGGCTAAGGGCAGAGCCCCACACGACCGCCCCCTTCAGATGCCAATCCCAACGCTGGGCCACCTGGACTTTGGACCCACCGGCTGTAAAGTCAGGGGGTTCCCACCCCTCCAGGTTTGCTAATTTGCTAGAACAACTCATGGAATTCAGGAAAACGGTTTACTTCCTATTACTGGTTCATGATACAGGAAACAAGTCAAGAACAGCCAGATGGGAGAAATTCGTAGGGCAGGTGAGGGGAGGAGCGCTGAGATTCAGGCCGTCTCTGGGCACGCCACTGTCCCAGCCCAGAAGCTCTCAGAGCTCCATTGTTTAGAGGTTTCTTACTCAAGCACGATTGAGTCAATCACTGGCCTTTGGCGGTTGAGCTCGTCTCTAGCCCCTTTCCCCTCCCTGCAGGCCAGGGGTGGGGCTGAGAGTTTCAATGCCCTGATCACGGTGGGTGCTGGGGGGAACCAGTCCCCAGCCACCAGTCATCTCCTTCGCACACAAAACACTCTTATCGTTTGGGAGAGCCAGTGGAGCCAGGAGCCCCGAGCCCTGGGGACAAAGCCCAAATCTTTATCGGAAGCAGCAACCCTGAAGGTGTTGTGGCTGTGGGTTTTCCTACAGGGAGCCCGTGCTTGCCTGGCGGGCCATCTTCTCGGGTGGGGACCAGAGGCCTCCCTGTCACTTGGCTTCGCTGTATGCGGGCATGGCTGGCGGAGGCGGGAGGCAGGCCCCGGGCATGACCAGCGGGGCACTGCGGGCATGGCTGGCGGAGGCGGGAGGCAGGCCCCGGGCATGACCAGCGGGGCACTCTGCACCATGCCATCCCCTTTACGCTTCTCCCCAGGGGCCCCTTTGCCTTCGCTTCCAGTCCCAACATGCTCTGAATTTCTCCCAGCCTGTAATTACCGTCTTACACAAGAGCAGCGAGTTTCTGCCTACGCTCTCTCCGCATGTCCTGGGAGAGGTTTGCTCCAGAATGTTTGACCCAGAAAAGGCAAACCTTCATTTCTACATTGTACGCGGCCTGCGAGCCAGCTCTTGCTCTGCCGGATGTCACAACAGCCTTTCCACGGCACGTCCGTGGGTTCAGAAATTCCACGCTCGATACCATGGAGGTGAGAGGTCTGCAAGGGCCAGGTGGAGACTCATGCAGTCTGAATCAGGGTCTGGGAGTTGTGCTGGGAAGGCACGCAGTGAGAAGGCCATGCATTTCCTTTAGGGAGCATGGTGTGTTTCTTTGGACACAGCGTTTATTCAGAAAGCTGGCTGCTGAAAACAGGGGACCCCTTGGCCCTGGAAGCCATCTTTGGAGACGGGGAGTGATGTTGGCTTTTTTGGTGTGAGGCCAGGTGTCCTGTGAAAAGCAGTAATTATCTCCGTCTGCAGTGCCATTCGTAAATAAATAGAGGCTTCTAATGGTATAATGATCATCTGTAGGTTACAGTTTTAAATAGATGTAATAACCCACCGAGCACGGAGAAAGGCCCAGCTTGGAAGCCGGGGAGACACTGGCTGGATCTGGGCATGTTTGGGCACTTCCTTCTGCCTCTGAGCTGGAGGTTGGGTGTCTGCGAAGGGCACATCCCTCCCTCGCAGGGCTGTGGGGAGAACCAGGGCCAGCCTGCGCCTTGGCTCCCGATGCTATCAAGTGTGAGCAGCCCCGGCCCCGTCTCTTCTCGTCAGTACTCACCAGACTCCTCTGCCACAAGTATCACGCCCATCGTGCGGAGGAAGAAACTGAGGCCAACAGAGGCTGAGTCACTTGGCCAAGGTGGCTAAGAGCTATGCAGTAATAGAGGCCGGAGTCGAAGCCAGTCAGCCTCCAGAGACAAGCTGAGCCCTGGCACGCCATCGTCAGTGCCGTGGCTCCTCTTCTCATGTCTGGGTCCTTCTATCACCTGTGCTCCCACCCCCACCCAACTGCGGAAGAGACAACGGAGAAGAGGGACGCGCACAAGAGGCCCGAACCCACCTTTGCTTCTGCAAAACTGCAGCGACAAACAGAACTTGGACAATTGCATGGACTCTTCCCCAGAATCTTGTTCCGTGCTGCATGTCGGGGAACCGCACGGCTGACACTGGCTGTGTCGTGTTCCATGTGTAACTAAGGCTGGGACATGTTTGCCTACAGAAATACACTGTGAGAGCAGCTGGGGTCTCCCGCACTCTCTCCAGACCTCAGTGAGCCCCCTTGGCTTGCAGGAGTGGCCTGATTCCGGGTTGTCCATGTTTGTCTCTCTAGTTGCAAATAGGGAGTGTGGTTGATTTGTTTTTTCCTTTGCATGACTTGAAATTCCAGGTATCCCATTAGCCTGGTATTTATGCTAAAATGCTAACCGGTTGTGAAATTGTTTTGTCTTGGGGTCTTTCCAAAGGCAGCTATGGAGATTTCTTATTGGAGTCCCCGCTCTCTGAGACCCAGTGTGGATGCCACCCCAGGATGGGAGCCGTGCCTCCCTGGAGCTCCACCTGTTTGGGTTACTGTACTGAATTCCGGGCTGAGTCAGCTGTGGGGTGCAGTCTGACTTTGCCTGGAGAAGACAGGGCGAAGGACCCACAGACAAGCTGAAGGTTTGTTTGTGTGTTGGACTGCCGAGCGGTAACATTCGGGGTAGGTGTGACAGAGTGACCTGGCCCCATGCGGGGAGCACTAACTGCCAGTCTGGAAAAGACCCAATTCCCTCCTGCCTTCAGTTTAAAGGAAATGTCTTGTAGGTGTCTTTTCATACCTAGGGTTGATGAAAGAGAATGGCATGTTCACAAACAGACTTCTGAGCCAGGGAATGCCCACAGTAAGCCGCATCCCTTAGTAACCATAACTCTTGGGAGCGCGATATTACTGGACGGCCTTATTGCTCATTTGAAAGTGTCCCAACAAGAGGAGGGCTGGGGAGTGTTGCCGGGGTGGGATGTGGGAGCCCGTGTGGTCCACGGCACACCTCTCAGTACCATAATGTAGAGCATCGACCCAGCATTCCTTGGGTTGGGCTGCCATCTTGTTTCCAGCATTTTTCCACTTTCCCTGGGAAAACAGGATTAACTTCATAGATGTTTTGATCATATTTAGCTGTACTGGATTTTACCTTTTGAGTCTCAGGGCTCAGTCGGTTAAGATTTTGACTCTTGGTTTTAGCTCAGGCCATGATCTCAGGGTTATGAGATTGAGCCCCACATCAGGCTCTGTGGTCATCACAGAGTCTGCTTGAGAGTCTCTCTCTCTCTCTCCCTCTGCCCTTCCCCCTGCTCACACTCTCTAAATAAATGAACAAATTAATAAATAAAATCTTTAAAAAAAATTTTGAGTCTCTATTCCAGAGTAGAAATGATTGTTTATGTCAGCTTGGTTCTGTCTTCAAGAACATTTACAGAAGTGAGTCTAGACAGCAGTGCTGGGAGCTCTGGATGATTAGTGAAGGGCTTTACCTTCCCTTTCATTTTGGAGTTCTTTCCTCAGGATGTTATAAAGCATGATTACAGGGAGAAAGATTCAGTGACATCAACCCTTTAAATGCGTTTTCATGGTTGTGTTCCTAGTTCTTTTGGGGACAGAAGTAATTAAATTATTTCCAGGTCTCTAGAGTGTCCCAAGAGAAGCAGTTGCTGAGGCAGCTGTATAAGAAGCTTACCTGAAGAGGAACGTGGAAGAGTACAGTGAGAGTCGAAGACATTATAGGCCTTTCTCTAGCAAGCGTAAGCAAAACTCAGGACTACCTAGGCCTGGCGTTCTTTGGCCCCAACTCTAAACAAAGGAATACAGTTTCCAGATAAGACCTATTCGCATAGGTATGTGACTATTTGAGCTTCTTCTTGAAGCTGGAGAGAGCACAGAAAAGTGAATGATGGCCCCCACTCTGTTCTGTCTGCGCAGGTTTCGGTGACGGTGACGTGTGCTTATCTTCACATTCCCATGACGCTTCCCTCCTGGCCTTCTCTCTTGATCCGTGGGAGTGGACCAGGTCTCCACCTTGGGGACCCTCAGTCCATGAAGTCCAACCTCCATAAACGCTCTCTTCTGTAGAGAGGAGGGGGGTTTATCTGGAATACACAGTTCAGCTTTCTGTTAGCGCAATTTTGAAAATGGTTTATGTAACTGGGGAGTTGTCTGCTCGCTTTGGAAAACTAACACAAGCATAAAGCAGGTGGGCTTATGGCTGGCTGTTTTCACAGGAGCCCCTTATGCCCCAGATGTTGGCGTCATGGAGTTCTGCTTTGGGGCCAGAGGTTCACGTCTGTTCTCAGAGACATACTCAGTCCCATTGCAGATATTAGATATTGTTTCTACTTAACTTTAAAAATCCGGTATCAGTATCAAAGCCCCTCAGCGGGAAGCCGGAGCACTGAAGATTAAATTGCTCTATTTAAACAGCTCGGTATGATTGGGAAGCTCTGAGGAGCTAGCTTGAAAACCTCAGGAGGGGACCTCAAAAATGCAGGTGTGTGTGGGACCGGGGGGGGGGGGCTCTACTGTTCATCGGATTTAGGCAGATTTCAGCCTCGGACATTCAGGCCCCTTGGGAAGGCCGACTAGCTGGAAGGGGCCCCCACCCTCTGCTCCTCCGAGAGGGGTCCCCTGTGTGGTGGTGAAGGCTTGCCCCCGTTCACCGGGGTAGAGAGAATTTAATCCCCCTTGTGGATAACACCTTAATGCAACTGAAAGAAGATTATTTATTTGTAAAGCCTTTGCATTTTGTTCTTGTCCATTTGACAAATGAAGCATTATTATCCCCAGGGTGGCAGGCGTGGCGGGCTGGCCAGGACGAGGATTGGTCCCATCATGGTCCCTCAGCAGGGCTCACAGCCATAGCGCTAGCAGTGTTTGGTCAGGCCGAGCCGTAACGTGGGGGCAGCCTCGGACAGCTGCTGTAACCCCCTTTTCCCTCGGAGTGCTGCAGCGAGGCCCAGGAACGGTTTGTCTGTGTGACAGGTTTCCTGCAGGGGGTCAGGACCACTAGGGCCAGGAAGACCCGCCCGCGGGTCTCGGTGAGAGGACATTGGGACCCACAGACGCTCTGTCTTTAGTACTCCTACTTACTTTCTTGATGTGACTTGAATAGGAATTGTGACCATCGGAGTCTTGTGTTCTAGATGTTTTAAAGTCTTTTAAGTCTAAATCTGCTTGTTTATGTATTTGCTCTCAATCATGTGCTTAGGCCAGCTACATACCCAGGGACGGGTAGGGGAATGCTTTGTAGAACTGGATACAAAGGAGAACCCACTCCTTGTTCCAGGCGCTGATGAAGCCTTGGGATTTTATTGCTAAAATTCTAATTAGCTTAGTAGAGAAGGTTCTAGAGACCTAACAGGAGTCAAGCAGTCATCCTCGGGTGTTTTACTCAGAGCGGCATGAGGCCCAGGCCGTCGCGACAAGGACACAAATGTTCTCCGTGTCATGTCATTTGTGTTTGTAACTCATCCGGCACGAAAGAATGTTCCTCCAAAAAGGATTGTTTATAGAGCATTTATTTTTAAAATGAATAGACGACATTTCTTATACAAACATTTTTTTGTTCCAACCTTTTGTGAACTCGGCAGAGGCAATAACACGGTGGAGATGTGTAAACTCACGCACATAGCTCAAGTTCCTAGTGCGACCTTGCCAGGACGGGGGGACGGTGTGGGGCGGCGTCTGTCAGCATCGGGAGCAGGTGACGCTTTCCTTTCTCATTCTGTGCCGTCGAGCCTTCCACGGTGGATGTTGGGGACAGACCCTGGGGGTGGGTGCTGGGGGAGCCACAGCGTCCGGGTCAGGTCTCCTTGGGAGGGCAGATGGGCGGGGGGGCGGAGAGGCTCTGGACGCGGGTCCTTGGGGGTGGGGAGGAAGGAATTAGCTGGGGATGAGAAAGAAGAAGGGGGCAGATGTCCTAGCCTGAACTTCTTGGGGAAACAGCAGGCCGGATAAAGGAACTATTTGGATAATCTTTCCACTTGATATTTTATTTTAGATTCTGATAAATCCACCAGAGAATTGAAGAATTTTCTTTTCCTTCCCAAGTGACAGCCGGCAGTGTTCCCATGGGAAGGTGGGGGTCCCTCCTGCTTTACGCTCCGCCTCCTGGTGACTTGGCTCTGGCCTGGCACACTGGCCACCTGCCGGGCGCCCCCCGCAGTACCCCTCCTCCCAGCCGGTGTGCACCTGGCACCTGGCTCCTTGTCATCCCCGGGGACTTGCTTGACATTCTGCCAGGGCAGGGGTGACCCCTCATTCTAGAAGATCCTCTCCTATGGAGGGAGTCTGTGGCAGAAACTTGATATTTCTCTGTTCGGTAAGCACTCTCTCTAAAATGCTTTGTGATTTTTATTGGGGATGTGGTCTGGTTTGTTCCTGGTGTAATTACTTGACTTTGTCCTATAGGTTCTTGAACGAACTCACTTTATAATGCTATTTTTGTTAAGGTTGTATAATTTCCTAAATGTTTAATATTTTATATGTTCTTTGAATTATCCCCACGGCTTTGAAAACCACAATAGATTGAAAATTATCTAGATAGAAACAATTTATGGTGTTCCAAGTATATTTTTAAGTTTTTTGCTTATAAAATCTATCACTTGTTTTCTTTCTAAGGCTCATTTTTAGAGAGAGGAGTTGGGTAATGGCTTTTACTCCATATGAATGTGGAAATGTCTGGGGAATTTTAAATCAGCTGGTGTGGAGAAACAGAACACAGTATCCAGGAAAAGCTTTTTATGTGGAAAGAATATAGCGACTAGATTCGGGCAAAACAGAGTTTAGCTCTTGAGAAATGCATCAGGAAGAGAAGATTTGGAGTGTTGTTTCCAGTCTTCAAACTATTCCATAACAGAAAAGATGCGAATCTGGGTATTTACCAAGTTGGGAACTCTGACGTCTTGTCCTTGCTAACCTTTCAGGTCCTGATTATTTTATTCAATGAAAGAAAAGGGTATTTGGAACGAATTCTCCTTTCTGTCCTATCTTGTGCCTCCTCCAGGTCGTGTCTTGTCACGTGGTAGGCGAGGCCATTCAGTTCCTGGTCCGCGTGGGGCCCGCGTCCCCCGAAGACACGGGGCACCAGCTGTATGGTGCGCGGCTCTCCCCAGTTCATTTACAGGTGAGTTTGGGTAGATCGAGTGGGTCATGGGAAGACAGTGCTCGTAACCTATAGGGTAAGCCTGGTGCGAGCGCGGGGCCATGATTTCCCATGTTTTTATTAATCCTTTATTTCATAATTTTCCGACTGTAACCCTCTATATTATATTGTAGCTTAGGAAATGCGGTGTGTTATGTATATGCACATACTGTATACACGTGTGCATCCACACTGACTCCCACACGTACACGCAGATACAGACATGTGTGAACGTATCTCATGAATTCAGAGGTTGCCCACCTACCGCTATTGGGAGACATGATATCTCTCAAGGCGTTTAAACAGACCGGGGCTGTTGCTGACAGGCAGAGTTAGGGCGAGTGGCACCTGAGGGGAGGACGGGGGGTCTGGTTTCGGAGACCGGGCCAGACCCCAGCAGTCCTCTGCGGCTGGAACACTGACGTAGCGGCTGGACTGGGCATTCCTCTTTTTAGTTTCTGGAAAAAGTCAACTTTAAAAGAGCTTTTACTATTTTTTATAAGTTTAAAAGATGAGGATTACTGTTATTTTTCTCATAACGCATTTACGATTATCGTAGCAACAGACGTGTACAGGAACATCTCATCTCGTTGCACTGTGTAGATGCCTCATTTTTTACCCGCGGAAGGTTCGTGGCGGCCTGGCGTGGACACGCCTGTCGGCACGGTGCTCCAGTAGCCTTCGCTAGCTGCGTGTCTCTGTCCCGTGTGGGTGATTCTGTCGTATGTCACACTTTTCCCTTATTATATGTGTCACGGTGACCTGCGGTCGGTGACAACGACTCTCTGAAAGCTCACGTGATGGTGACCATTTCATAACAGTCAAGTATGTGTGCCGTCTTTGTAGATGTAATGCTTGCTTGTGCACTGTGGACTACAGGACAGTGTAAATATAGCTTTAAAAAAACACGTATTTATTCTAGAGAGAGAGCGTGAGAGTGGGGGGAGGGGCAGACGCAGAGAAGCAGACGCCCCGCTGAGCGTGGAGCCCGACGCAGGGCTCCATCTCACGACCCTGAGGTCATGACCTGAGCCAAAATCAAGAGTCAGATGCTCGATTGACTGAGCCACCCCGGCGCCCCTAAATATAACTTTATATGCACTGGGAAGCCCAAAACTTCACTTGACTTGCTTTACGGTGATGCGTGCTTTATCGCGGCGTTCTGGAAGCAGACCTGTAGTATCCCCGAGGGGTGCTCGTACATTTTACGCCACATTAATAATGATCTCTACAGTAGTTACAGAGAGACGTAGATAATAATCATAATAGGCTTATTAGGGGAATTTCTGGATGCCTGAGCCATCAGAAAACAGTGTGTCCCTCACGTGAAGCAGTGGTCCACGGAAGCTCCGTTCAGCCAGCGTGTGAACATTGTGAATTTCTGGGTCTGTTTTAGGGGTCAGTGCGGCTTCAGCCCCGTGTTTCCTGTCCTCTGTCCCCGTGCTTGGCTGCAAATTTGGGGGATGAGCCTGAGTCGTACAGCACCCTCAACCCAAGGGAAGAGGATATTCCGTTCGCTTTTCTTACACAGATGTGGTTTTGAGTAGCCGGGGCAAATGGGATTTTCTGGCTACCTAAATGGCTTTTTTTCTGCAAGCCAACCCTCCCAGCCCCCGTCACTAACACTCCCTTTCTGAGGGTTGAGGAGGGTACGTGTTACTTCATGCACTTGTCAGGTGTTCCTGGCCTTCTGCTCCCCCGAACGTTTTGGACAGTGTAATTGCAAAATCACTCCAAAGTCTGGGACACATTTAGCCAACACTGGACGCGTGTTTCGGGACAGAGTGAGTGCAGCAGGCCCCATAAACCTCCACGTAGGAGATAGAGTTTCCGAGATGCTGTTTCTGTGCTATCTGACGCAGCTCAGAGACGAGGAACACAATTGTATCTTTGATCTCATAACACAGTTTCAAGCCGCTCTGCGGATTCAGCTGTGGGAGATCGATGGGTTATTAACGCCCCAGGCGGGAGATGCCCGTGCTCCTCTGCTGCTCTTCAGATAAAAGGAGCAGAAGGGGGCCCGCGGTGGTCTCGCTGCCCCGCAACCTGCCCGGCCTGGGGGGCCGGACTCACACACTTGCAGCAACACAACCACAGTTCCCCTCCCTGGAATCACCCAGGACTAGAGGCCAGGGGAAGGCATCACTGTCTTACCCTGATGCTCGCATGAGCTGAGGGTCCCGAGGAGTGGGTAGTACCGCCGAAAACTTCTCTTTCCTCCTTCGCGGAGGGTGGGGGAGGGACGGAGGTGAAGAGCTAGGATCTGTGCCTTAGAAGGAATCTGTGGTTGAAAAACGAAGGGACTTGTATTCGTTTGCTGTGACTGCTGAAACCAATCACCACAAACTTAGCTTAAAACGTAAATGTCGGGGCGCCTGGGGGGGCTCAGTCGATTGAGGATCAGACTCTTGGTTTCGGCTCAGGTCGTGATCGCAGGCTTGTGAGATCAAGCCCGGTGTTGGGCTCCACGCTCAGTGCAGAGTCAGCTTAGATTCTCTCTCTGCACCCCACCCCCACATGCTCTCTCTCTCTTTTCTAAAAAATAAATAAATCTTTTTTAAAAAACCCAGCATAAATGCATTATGTCGCCATTCTGGAGGTCCGATGTCCAACACAGGCTAACATTGTGGGCTGCCTTCCTATCCGGAAGCTCTGCAAGGATCTGCTTCCTTGCTCGCTGGGCTGTTGGCATGATTCTGTTCCTTGCAACTGTAGGACTGAGCGCCTGTGTTCTTGCCGGCGGTCAGCTGAGGGCCGCTGGCAGCTTCTTGAGGCCACCGCATTGCTGAGCTCCTGGCATCCTCCCTCCGTCTTCAAGGCACCTCTCGCTGGCTGCTCTCCTGCCTTCCTCTTCCATCTCTGAGGGCTCGGTGGGATGACCCAGCATTACCCCTCCATTCACAGTCCTTACCCTGGTCCCTCCTGCAGAGTCTCCTTTGCCGTATCTGGTCACACACCCACAGGCTTCGAGGATTTGGGTGTGGACGTCTTGGGTGGGGGCATCATGCTGCCACCACGGATGGGTCCAGTCCGACAGGTTACTGCAAGAGCTCAGAGTCCAGTGGGAGGGCGTGCGCTGGCCCAAGCCAGAGAGGATGAGAACACCCGTGCGCTGTGTGCACAGCCCTCAGGGAACATGGGAGCGTGGGGTTGGGCTAAGCATCCCCCTTCCCGCCCCTTCCTCCCTCTGCTGCGCGCTCAGTGCCTCTCCCAGAAGAAAGCGCAAAGCACGGAGAATTACTCACGTACGAGATTACAGAGTTGTCATGACATCTGGCCTCCAGCCGCCCATGCTGAGAATCCTCTGAGAGGGAGGTCGAGGCCGAGGAAGGCGCTGGCAGAGAGGGCGTGGGGTTTTGCTAGAATGTGTAGCTCTCCAGTAACTTTGTGTTTTGATAGCTGGAGCTCCACATGAAAGAGAAGAGAGAGGACATCCAGATCCACTGGTCCTTCATCAGCGCTCCGGAAACGGCCATTACCGTGCAGCCCAAGGCAGTGGTGGAGGTCAGTTGTGTGTGCCCCCAGTGTGAGAACGCAGGTGCGTCGTGACCCCCTGATCTGGGGAATAGAGGCTCAGCCCAGCACCTCTCTGATGTGAGTAGGCTTCTCCCCTCTCCCGGAGCATGGGGCCGCCCTGACGGGGCAGGAGGGATCTAACGCTGGGCCCTCCACCCACCGGGGAGCTTTAGGAAAGCCTGGGCCTGCCCGCAGCCGCCCCTATTGCAGGAATTGTTTCTAGCACTCCTGTGCCACCGACGCTGAGAACCATTGACGTCATGTCGCCGTGGGGTTCCTGAACGGGCTGTCATGCCCGATCATTTATCCCTCTCTCCTTCCCTGAGGCGGTCCCCTTCTAGCTCAGGCTGTGGCCCCGGGCCGGCTCCCAGGGGCCGGTGTCTCCCCACCCTGCCCCGTTTTTGTGCAGGTGCATCTAAAATCAAAACGCGATCCCTGTGCTTCCCACGGTCTTCGGTGTTGGAAGAAATGAGTTTGGAAGCAGGGAGTGGGCGTACGATGTCACCCTGCGGTCACTTCCAGTGGCTGGAGAGATCACGCAAAATCACGTGTGCCAGAGGCTCGGGTGATCCGTGATTCCTTTGCAGGGGTGTTTATGACGGTCATTCGCAGTCTTGCTCTGTTTCCGACTTTTGTTCAACCACGAAGAGATCCCCAACAGCAAAACGTGCGACTGTGAGCCTTCATCCACACATATTCTTACCTTTCATGCCTTGGTATAAATGCGTGCAGTTTTTTGTTGTTTTTAAGACAAATATGTTTGAATTGTAACTCTTCTAACCGGCACACATGAGAACTGTCACTTTTCCTGGCCGTTGGGTCATCCCAGAGCCTCCGACTGTTTCCCGGGAGGCCCGGTTCCCCTCCTGTTTCCCCTTCCTTCCCACGTTCGCATCTCCCAGCCCACAAAGGTGTGGTCGTCCGGCCGCTGTCCCAGCCCCATGGGCTGAAGTGCACCTGCCTTTGCATCCACGCACCCTGCTGAGGGGGCTGACCCCTGTGTCCCTGAGTCCTTGAGTTAACCCTTCCTCTGTGTGGTGGGTGATCAGCTTGGTAGGTGAGTGCCCTGGCTCCTGCTAGGACTCACTTTTAGCTTTTGTCCCCCAACTTTGTAAATTTACATGTACTTTTTGAAAATATAAAATATTCACATGGTTCAAAAGTCAAAATTGCCTGAAACCTTCTACTCAGATGTCCAGTCTTCACCCTGTCCCCCCCACCCCATCCACCCCCACACTGTAACTTTGTTCATTATTTAGTTCGTGTTTCTCTGTCCCGGGTTTCTTTCTGCAAAAAACGAGCTTGTTCGCCCGTTCTTACCCAAGCAGTGCCATGCTGTGTCTGCTGTTCGCACCTTTCCCCCCAGCGTCCCGTGGGCTTCTCCGACCATCACGTGCTCCTCGCGTGAATGAGAAGTGAGACTTTCCAAGTGTAGTGTGAAGCCAGTTCCCTGGGAGCTGGTCCTGTGTGTGCAGGACCCGAGCCTCCGAGCCCCCCCGGTGGACGTGACAGCATGGGGATGGGGGTGGCCTGAGCCGGCTGCACATCGGGGGAGGAACTCGGACATCTGAGCACCCCAACATTCACCTTTACTCTTGTGTTTCCTCCTCTGTAAAGGGACAGGAAATCGTGGGGGTTAAAAAAAGACTTGAGTATGTAAACAAAATGAGGTCCATCCACATGATGGAAGATTTTTTCAGCCATAAAAAAAAACAATGAGGCTCTGACACTTTCTACAGCACGAAGGAACCCTGGGAAGGTCACGCCGTGTGAGAGAAGCCCGACAAAAGCACGTGTTGTGGGAGCCCCTTGCTGGGAGATCTCCCCAGCAGGCAGGTCATGCAGGTGGCAGGCGGATCGGGGGCAGGCAGGGGCTGTTGGTGGGGACGGGTGGGGAGGGCAGGGGTGAGTGCGCGTGGTGAGAGATCGGGTAAGCGAGAACATCGCGAGGTTAGCCGTACACACTGAATGTACTGAGTGCTATTGAAGTGCCTTCTTTGAAATGGTTAATTTTATGTGATGTGAATTTCACCTCCGTTAAAAAGGGAAAGATAGGGATATCGAGGACCTATTAAAGAGAAAGACGACAGCGTGGTGGTTTTAAGTGAAGACCCTGGAGCCTTAACGCCTGGGTTTGACTCTCGGCTCTGCCATTCGTGAGCTGTGTGACCCTACATGTGTTCATTAACGTCTCTGTGCGCTGGTTTCCTCATCGGTAAAATGGGGATAATGATATTCAAGGTGGTTGTGAAGATTATATCAGTTAATACATATAAGTGCATAGACTTGGCCTGACATATCCTGAGAATGATAGTGATGGAAGCATTAGCTGTTTGGATAAATTAGAGTTTCTAGCAGAGAGTAGATGCTTAGGGATGGGCAGAGTGGGACTAAGTTTGCAGTAAGAGGGCCTGGCCAGCCGGCCCTCCACGGGCCAATCTCCGAAATCACTCCGGCCCTGCAAGGCGGGAGGTGTTTCATGGCTCTGTGGTCCTGGTGGGAGTCCCTGCGTGCAGATGTCCTGTCCCCTGAGCAGGGAGGGGGTGGCTGGAGCCCCGCAGGGAGGGGTCTACACCAGAATGTGGGCCGTTCCTCCGTGTGACCCACCACAATTGATGTATCTGTTTAGCTGTGGGTGGATTCTTAGGTGGTTTCCAGTTTGGGGCTTTATGAATAGTGGTGCTGTGAACACTCTAGAACACAGGAACGCATTTCAGTTGGGGATTAATTATTATAACTTGATGGAGTTGACACCTGGTAATAGAAATCAACCATGCTTTGTTTCTCTCCAAGCTCAGCTTTCTTATCGGGCCCTTTTATCTACTTGACGCTTTCTAATTACCCCGTGCCATGCAAGAAAGAAAAAAACCACATCTGTCTGAAAGGGTCTGCACAGAAAAAGCAACATCTTTGTATATTGTACGAGCCTTGATTGTTTCCATTTTAAATATAGGGAGCAGGAATTTCTTCTGAGATCAGTAAGGAGGACCCTGTCTGCCAGATGAGAACGAGTAGGTCACCTGTCCAGATCTGATGTCCCGGAGCCTGGGCAGCCCCCCGTGTGCTTGGTCCCAGGGATGCAGCGAGGACGGCTGTCGCCTGCCCTCCAGCTGCATGGTGCACAGTTCGGAAGTGGTTTGGTGACTTCCCCGTCTTTTGGCAGGACCGGGTGGTGGAGACCAATGCCGTGTCTGAAACTCTCAAGGACATCTTGAAGTGCCTGGTCAGGGCTGCCTCCCCATCAGTAGTTCTGAGCACCAAGCCTGTGGATGTGAGGGAAGTTCAGGTAAGCCATGGAGCGTGGCGCTTCATGACCCACTGGGGATCCTGGTCCCCCTCCTGGAGAATCCGCATGTGTTTCGAATGTCCCCCTGCCCCATGGTGAGCGAGAATGCCTCACTGCTTGCTGGGCGATCGTGGCGGTGTCAGGGACGCGCTGCAAGTCCAGGGCACAGGGTTCCAGAGCCCCATGGGATGGGAGGAAGAGGAGTCTGGGCTGCTCTGCATGGCCCTGCCCTAATTAGCCCTGACCCTCTGCCTTTCTGGAGCCAAAACTTGATTTTCATTGTCCACTGAGGGCGTGTGGCCTGGGATCTCATCCTTCCAGGACTGAGGTATCTGGGAAACCCAATTAGCAATGAGAATGTGCCCCCGAAGCAAGGGGGCTTTTTATATACATGTAAAATATCCAATTATATAATAGTTTCCAGAGTTGCATGAGCCAATTATATATTTATATATAAAAATGTATATTTGTTCATATACACAAAAATCTATTATAAGGAATTGGCTCATGTGATTACGGAGGCTGACAAATCCTGGATCTGCAGGGTGAGTCAGCAAGCTGGAGGCCCAGGAGAGCGGGCGGTGGAGTTCCGGCCTGAAGGCCAGCAGGCTTGNTCCCCCCAGCGTCCCGTGGGCTTCTCCGACCATCACGTGCTCCACACGTGAATGAGAAGTGAGACTTTCCAAGTGTAGCGTGAAGCCAGTCCCCTGGGAGCTGGTCCTGTGTGTGCAGGACCCGAGCCTCCGAGCCCCCCCGGTGGACGTGACAGCATGGGGATGGGGGTGGCCTGAGCCGGCTGCACATCGGGGGAGGAACTCGGACATCTGAGCACCCCAACATTCATCTTTACTCTTGTGTTTCCTCCTCTGTAAAGGGACAGGAAATCGTGGGGGTTAAAAAAAGACTTGAGTATGTAAACAAAATGAGGTCCATCCACATGATGGAAGATTTTTTCAGCCATAAAAAAAAACAATGAGGCTCTGACACTTTCTACAGCACGAAGGAACCCTGGGAAGGTCACGCCGTGTGAGAGAAGCCCGACAAAAGCACGTGTTGTGGGAGCCCCTTGCTGGGAGATCTCCCCAGCAGGCAGGTCATGCAGGTGGCAGGCGGATCGGGGGCAGGCAGGGGCTGTTGGTGGGGACGGGTGGGGAGGGCAGGGGTGAGTGCGCNCAATGAGGCTCTGACACTTTCTACAGCACGAAGGAACCCTGGGAAGGTCACGCCGTGTGAGAGAAGCCCGACAAAAGCACGTGTTGTGGGAGCCCCTTGCTGGGAGATCTCCCCAGCAGGCAGGTCATGCAGGTGGCAGGCGGATCGGGGGCAGGCAGGGGCTGTTGGTGGGGACGGGTGGGGAGGGCAGGGGTGAGTGCGCGTGGTGAGAGATCGGGTAAGCGAGAACATCGCGAGGTTAGCCGTACACACTGNGGTGGTGGGAGATTGGGTAAGCGAGAACATCACGAGGTTAGCCGTACACACTGAACGTACTGAGTGCTATTGAAGTGCCTTCTTTGAAATGGTTAATTTTATGTGATGTGAATTTCACCTCCGTTAAAAAGGGAAAGATAGGGATATCGAGGACCTATTAAAGAGAAAGACGACAGCGTGGTGGTTTTAAGTGAAGACCCTGGAGCCTTAACGCCTGGGTTTGACTCTCGGCTCTGCCATTCGTGAGCTGTGTGACCCTACATGTGTTCATTAACGTCTCTGTGCGCTGGTTTCCTCATCGGTAAAATGGGGATAATGATATTCAAGGTGGTTGTGAAGATTAAATCAGTTAATACATATAAGTGCATAGACTTGGCCTGACATATCCTGAGAATGATAGTGATGGAAGCATTAGCTGTTTGGATAAATTAGAGTTTCTAGCAGAGAGTAGATGCTTAGGGATGGGCAGAGTGGGACTAAGTTTGCAGTAAGAGGGCCTGGCCAGCCGGCCCTCCACGGGCCAATCTCCGAAATCACTCCGGCCCTGCAAGGCGGGAGGTGTTTCATGGCTCTGTGGTCCTGGTGGGAGTCCCTGTGTGCAGATGTCCTGTCCCCTGAGCAGGGAGGGGGTGGCTGGAGCCCCGCAGGGAGGGGTCTACACCAGAATGTGGGCCGTTCCTCCGTGTGACCCACCACAATTGATGTATCTGTTTAGCTGTGGGTGGATTCTTAGGTGGTTTCCAGTTTGGGGCTTTATGAATAGTGGTGCTGTGAACACTCTAGAACACAGGAACGCATTTCAGTTGGGGATTAATTATTATAACTTGATGGAGTTGACACCTGGTAATAGAAATCAACCATGCTTTGTTTCTCTCCAAGCTCAGCTTTCTTATCGGGCCCTTTTATCTACTTGACGCTTTCTAATTACCCCGTGCCATGCAAGAAAGAAAAAAACCACATCTGTCTGAAAGGGTCTGCACAGAAAAAGCAACATCTTTGTATATTGTACGAGCCTTGATTGTTTCCATTTTAAATATAGGGAGCAGGAATTTCTTCTGAGATCAGTAAGGAGGACCCTGTCTGCCAGATGAGAACGAGTAGGTCACCTGTCCAGATCTGATGTCCCGGAGCCTGGGCAGCCCCCCGTGTGCTTGGTCCCAGGGATGCAGCGAGGACGGCTGTCGCCTGCCCTCCAGCCGCATGGTGCACAGTTCGCAAGTGGTTTGGTGACTTCCCCATCTTTTGGCAGGACCGGGTGGTGGAGACCAATGCCGTGTCTGAAACTCTCAAGGACATCTTGAAGTGCCTGGTCAGGGCTGCCTCCCCATCAGTAGTTCTGAGCACCAAGCCTGTGGATGTGAGGGAAGTTCAGGTAAGCCATGGAGCGTGGCGCTTCATGACCCACTGGGGATCCTGGTCCCCCTCCTGGAGAATCCGCATGTGTTTCGAATGTCCCCCTGCCCCATGGTGAGCGAGAATGCCTCACTGCTTGCTGGGCGATCGTGGCGGTGTCAGGGACGCGCTGCAAGTCCAGGGCACAGGGTTCCAGAGCCCCATGGGATGGGAGGAAGAGGAGTCTGGGCTGCTCTGCATGGCCCTGCCCTAATTAGCCCTGACCCTCTGCCTTTCTGGAGCCAAAACTTGATTTTCATTGTCCACTGAGGGCGTGTGGCCTGGGATCTCATCCTTCCAGGACTGAGGTATCTGGGAAACCCAATTAGCAATGAGAATGTGCCCCCGAAGCAAGGGGGCTTTTTATATACATGTAAAATATCCAATTATATAATAGTTTCCAGAGTTGCATGAGCCAATTATATATTTATATATAAAAATGTATATTTGTTCATATACACAAAAATCTATTATAAGGAATTGGCTCATGTGATTACGGAGGCTGACAAATCCTGGATCTGCAGGGTGAGTCAGCAAGCTGGAGGCCCAGGAGAGCGGGCGGTGGAGTTCCGGCCTGAAGGCCAGCAGGCTTGAGAGCCATGGAGAGCTGGTGTCTCCATTCAAGTCTCAAGGCAGGAAAACACTGATATCCCAGCGCGAAGGCAGTCAGGCTTGAGGAAGCCCCTCTTTTTCCAGGGAGATCAGCCTCTGTTCTAGCAGATCTTCAACTGATTGGATGAGGCCCACCCACATTAGGGAGGGCAATCTCTTTCACTGGGTTTTGATTTAAATGTTAATCTCATGCAAAAATAGCCTCACAGAAACACCCAGACCAACACTGGAACAAATACCTGTATGACCCCATGTATTGTCCTATCGACACATCCGATTAACCATCACACATAGACAATGTGATTGCCCGGGTCACAATGCTCACGGACTTGGATCCTAAGGACGTTTGCAAGTACTTCTTGCAGCTCACAGTTGGCAAGGTCCTGGTTCATAGTAGTGTTTTCTAAATGGTGACCTTGAGATGTTGGTAAGCTTTCCCCCAAGAAAACATCTGAGGTCAGATCAGTACCCAGGATCCCTTCCTGGAAGGCTCTGTTTGCATAGAGACCTGTGATGTCTCTGAGAAGCCTTTCCATGATTCCTAGACCTTGTACTTAAGGGACCCCCTCCTTTTTTTTTTTTTTT
>NC_048218.1:3850919-3912979 GCF_002007445.2 Ailuropoda melanoleuca
GGGAGGTGTTTCATGGCTCTGTGGTCCTGGTGGGAGTCCCTGTGTGCAGATGTCCTGTCCCCTGAGCAGGGAGGGGGTGGCTGGAGCCCCGCAGGGAGGGGTCTACACCAGAATGTGGGCCGTTCCTCCGTGTGACCCACCACAATTGATGTATCTGTTTAGCTGTGGGTGGATTCTTAGGTGGTTTCCAGTTTGGGGCTTTATGAATAGTGGTGCTGTGAACACTCTAGAACACAGGAACGCATTTCAGTTGGGGATTAATTATTATAACTTGATGGAGTTGACACCTGGTAATAGAAATCAACCATGCTTTGTTTCTCTCCAAGCTCAGCTTTCTTATCGGGCCCTTTTATCTACTTGACGCTTTCTAATTACCCCGTGCCATGCAAGAAAGAAAAAAACCACATCTGTCTGAAAGGGTCTGCACAGAAAAAGCAACATCTTTGTATATTGTACGAGCCTTGATTGTTTCCATTTTAAATATAGGGAGCAGGAATTTCTTCTGAGATCAGTAAGGAGGACCCTGTCTGCCAGATGAGAACGAGTAGGTCACCTGTCCAGATCTGATGTCCCGGAGCCTGGGCAGCCCCCCGTGTGCTTGGTCCCAGGGATGCAGCGAGGACGGCTGTCGCCTGCCCTCCAGCTGCATGGTGCACAGTTCGGAAGTGGTTTGGTGACTTCCCCGTCTTTTGGCAGGACCGGGTGGTGGAGACCAATGCCGTGTCTGAAACTCTCAAGGACATCTTGAAGTGCCTGGTCAGGGCTGCCTCCCCATCAGTAGTTCTGAGCACCAAGCCTGTGGATGTGAGGGAAGTTCAGGTAAGCCACGGAGCGTGGCGCTTCATGACCCACTGGGGATCCTGGTCCCCCTCCTGGAGAATCCACATGTGTTTCGAATGTCCCCCTGCCCCATGGTGAGCGAGAATGCCTCACTGCTTGCTGGGCGATCGTGGCGGTGTGAGGGACGCGCTGCAAGTCCAGGGCACAGGGTTCCAGAGCCCCATGGGATGGGAGGAAGAGGAGTCTGGGCTGCTCTGCATGGCCCTGCCCTAATTAGCCCTGACCCTCTGCCTTTCTGGAGCCAAAACTTGATTTTCATTGTCCACTGAGGGCGTGTGGCCTGGGATCTCATCCTTCCAGGACTGAGGTATCTGGGAAACCCAATTAGCAATGAGAATGTGCCCCCGAAGCAAGGGGGCTTTTTATATACATGTAAAATATCCAATTATATAATAGTTTCCAGAGTTGCATGAGCCAATTATATATTTATATATAAAAATGTATATTTGTTCATATACACAAAAATCTATTATAAGGAATTGGCTCATGTGATTACGGAGGCTGACAAATCCTGGATCTGCAGGGTGAGTCAGCAAGCTGGAGGCCCAGGAGAGCGGGCGGTGGAGTTCCGGCCTGAAGGCCAGCAGGCTTGAGAGCCATGGAGAGCTGGTGTCTCCATTCAAGTCTCAAGGCAGGAAAACACTGATATCCCAGCGCGAAGGCAGTCAGGCTTGAGGAAGCCCCTCTTTTTCCAGGGAGATCAGCCTCTGTTCTAGCAGACCTTCAACTGATTGGATGAGGCCCACCCACATTAGGGAGGGCAATCTCTTTCACTGGGTTTTGATTTAAATGTTAATCTCATGCAAAAATAGCCTCACAGAAACACCCAGACCAACACTGGAACAAATACCTGTATGACCCCATGTATTGTCCTATCGACACATCCGATTAACCATCACACATAGACAATGTGATTGCTCGGGTCACAATGCTCACGGACTTGGATCCTAAGGACGTTTGCAAGTACTTCTTGCAGCTCACAGTTGGCAAGGTCCTGGTTCATAGTAGTGTTTTCTAAATGGTGACCTTGAGATGTTGGTAAGCTTTCCCCCAAGAAAACATCTGAGGTCAGATCAGTACCCAGGATCCCTTCCTGGAAGGCTCTGTTTGCATAGAGACCTGTGATGTCTCTGAGAAGCCTTTCCATGATTCCTAGACCTTGTACTTAAGGGACCCCCTCCTTTTTTTTTTTTTAAAGAATTTATTTATTTATTTGAGAGAGAGAGCCAGCAGGAGGGGGAGAGAGAATCTGAAGCAGACTCCCTGCTGAGTGCAGAGCCAGATGTGGGGCTCGATCCCACAAACATGAGATCATGACCTGAGCCAAAACCCAGAGTTGGACCTTAACCAACAGGCCCCTTTCAAGGAGCACTCGTGGGGACGCCTGGGGGCTCAGTCGGTGAAGCATCTACCTTCAGCTTCGGTCATGATCCCGGGGTCCTGGGGTCGGGCTCCAGGTCCCGCTCCCTGCTCAGCCAGGAGCCAGGAGCCTGCCTCTCCCTCTCCCTCTGCCCCCCTGGCCTGTGCATTCTCAGCATGCGCTCTCTCTCACAAATAAAATCTTGAAACAAAAACAAAAGCACAACACTTGTAGCCGAGCGGGAGGAAGCCCGTTTGGGAAATGGTTTAAGATGAGTCCCCCGGGCCAGAGGAGCCTTTTCTCTGTCAGGAAGGCCTCATCGCCCGTTGGAGGACATGAGGAGGATGGACGCCGGTCCCGGCGGCACCTGACTCTGTCACCGCTCTAGTGCGTCACCCAGATGCCACTTACACCCCCCACCTGGATGGCCTGATGGCCCTCGCCGTGTGTGTCAGGCCGGTGGCCCGCTTGGTGCCGATGGGCAGTGGGCGCCCGCAGCCCGGCGAGGGTGTCCCACTTTCTCTCCTGCATCGGGCCTGGGTCCGCGAGGCGATCTTTGCTTCCAGGCTCCACCCGCAGCCGGTTCCGGGAGCCCTCTCTGGCCGAGCGCATTGCTGCTTCACTCGGTTTATCTGGATAGAAGAGGCTCCCACGCAGGGGAAGAGGTTATGGGTGGTGGGGACCCTCGCTTCCCGTAAGAATGGAAAACTGTTACGGAGCCGAGACCCCAGGGTTAGCCCCCCCCCCAGCCCCCGCCCAGTATGGATTTTCCTGAAGATCCCGCCCCGTGACAGGTGTCGGGCGGCTGCCTCCTCTTCTCCCCGGGTCACTGCTCTTGGTTTTCTGTTTGCAGAATCTACAACGCACTTCATCTATTCCTCAGGAATCCTGCCCTCCCAAACCTCCAAGGGCTCACGAGCTCAGACTATCCGTGAAGAACATCCGAGCCTCGCTGCTAAATGATCCTGGGGCTGCAGGCAGGTGGCCGGGCTGGAGGAAGCTCTGGGGTGCGGGGGGCCCTGCCGGCTGTAGGAGTGACCATCCCGCCGCACAGCAGAGCAAGGGCTGACCTGCGGTTCTCAGTGGCCTCTGGGTTCCCTGAGGCACCCTCCAGTTGGGTCTGCAGTGTGAGCCCTGCCTTTGAGCAAAGAGCCGCTGAAAACCAGAACAGTAATGTGCGACAGTTCAACACCAGTCCCGGCTGTGCGTGCAGGAGGGCCGAGGGAGGAAGGGAATGCAGTCGTGACCTTGCCCTTTTCTTTCGTCTGGAAGGCAACCCCTTCCCTTTTTTTAAACTTTTGAACGTTACATGTTCAGCATCCCTGACTGATGCGTGATGCACACCTTCTCCTTTCCCAGAAGCCAGGGTGCCACGTGGGCGGTTTATGGGGTGTCAGAAAGGCTTTGGGCCCACTGGGGACCCTTCGGTGCTAGGAGAGGCTGTTATCTGAGCGAGGACAAGTGTTGCAGAGCAGACCCTTCTTTTTAGGTGGTCCCGATGGGCTGCCAAGACCCCAAATGCACAGCGGCCTGGAACGGGATCCATCTTTCCACCGCAATTCAATTTTGCTGAGAACAGGAACGAATTCTTTAGTGTCTGAGAACGCTAAGGGTTACTTATCTGCAGGGAGTTTCTTCTGGTCCCCAAAGCACAGACTGTCCACATTTGACAACCGAGACTCTGTGCAGAGCTAGCTGTGGGGGATTGCCTCGGGGGTCCCTGTTCCTGGCCTCTGCCGGCAGGTCTGCACCTGGGTCCGTGTCTCCCGTCGAGGGTGATGGTGAAGATCAGTAGGCTGGCGTGTGTGGAACACCTAACACGGTGTGGGGGCTGGTCCGGTGGTTACTGGTTACACAGCATACTCACAGCTCCGTGCCATGGGACAAGCATCGCGTTGAAGGAGAAATAACTGTTTATTAGGGAAATGTCCCATTACCTGGATCAGAGATCCCCAAACAGGTCTCTGACTGAGCTGAGTCACATGTAAAAACACATCCCTCCTAAGTCAGGGGTATGGGTTCTCTGTGGGGTATCCCCAAATTTAGGGGTCATCCCAGAGGCCTTTCTTTTTGCAAGCAAGACATCTTGTCCAAAAGTGAGGGCCACATCTGAGGTCTTAATGTCATCCCTGGGGAGTGTCACCCATCCAGGGAGGGGAACAGGGGCCCCTGGGGTCCACAATCCAGGCCAAGAGATATCAAGTTGGGGATAGAAAACCTTAAACCCCAAGTGAAGTGTTTTGAGAGTCTGTTAATGACAAATGGAGTGAAGAAGAGTCCCTCAGAAGTGGGTGAGCCAAGACTGAGTCAGGCATTTAATTCAGCCTGTTATATGCAAAATGTGTATTTTTTTAAATTTTATTTTATTTTAAATGCAATTTAAAAAACAGAAATGCCCCTTTGATTCCAGGCAACGTTAACCCACAGTGTGTAGTTCGGCTGAATGATCCCGTTCAGAAGTTCAGCGCCCTCGCGACAAACACCACCGACCTCAGCTGGGAAGAAGAATTCACCTTGTGCGTACAGCCTGGTGAACGCAGCCTGTGCCCGCAGAGCCCACCTGCTCACGGCTGCCAGATCCCGAAATCAGTGTGTAGCACTGTTCACACCCAAAACATAAACATTCACAAATTTGTCTTTGAAAAGGTGTATTAAACATCCGAGGTAGCTTTGGGTTGAATCGGGGTTTCTTTCTGAAGGCAGCTCTGGGTATGGGTTTCCTCCTGGCCCGTGTCCTGCCGTGACCGGAGAGCACTCTGGTCGGGCTGCCTTTACTTTAGAAATACCCACTGTGTGGAGCAGAATGGAGGGAACTTCGGGTTGATACCAGAACCTAATAGGGAACAAAGGGATAAGTGCGGTCCACTGATCAGGGACGGTGTAGGAATTCTCAGTAATGTGTTCTGGGGCAGTATCTCGTAGCACCTTAAGAAGCTGGCTTCGGCCCGGGAACGTACGGATGGCTCCGTGAGAGCTGTTAACTGAACCCGTTGTGATGTTAGATCAAAGGAGAGAACAAACTTATCTCCGTAGATGCCGAGATGACCAGCGACATTTCCTGGGCATTCCTAATTTAAAATCTTAATTAGAACACGGTTTATGGCCACTTCTTTAATAAGCTTAAAAGAAATCACTGTAAATGACAAAGACCAGAAGTAGTCTTGTTAAAGCCAAGAGAAAGATGCCCACTGTTTTGTTCTAGAAGTACGGGTAGTGCAGTTAGTTGAGGAAGGAAGTCGTGTATAGGTACCGAAAGGAAGAGGCAAAACGAATCACCTGGAGGTGATATGATTGCAAGAAAATCAGTTAAAACCATCAGAAATAGTAATAGGAAACTCATATAAATAATGTTTCAGGAAAGTGGCTAGCTCTAAAACTGTAGAAATCAATTGCTTTCTGATGCTTAAACAACAACTGGAAACAGGACTGGCAGCAGGTGTCCCAGGTATAAATAATATAAAGAGGTTTTATAAATCAGTAATGAAAATATGAGTCTTCTCCTGGAAAACCGGGAAAAATATCTGAGCTAGAAAACAGAAAAGCAAGAACTATAGCCAGAAACTTCTGAAAAGTTGTTCAATCTCAGCAATGAAGAAATACAAATGTAAACAAAAGAGAGAATTTTTTTCACCTTACAGGTTGGTAAAGAATAGGCGAATGAGAATGGCCGGTGGAAGTATAAATTGGAATAACCATTCTGGAAGTCCTCAATATGTACCCCCCCCAAATCTCTTAAATGCATGTACCTTTTGACTGGCATTTACAGTCTTCCTAAGGAAATAATCACACAATGTGTACAAAGATAGATATAAGGGTGTTTATCTCAGCTTGTTAATAATTATGAAATGTTAGAAACAAACAAGCCATTATTAAGGGTTGGTTACTAAGGATTGGACTAAAGAAAATCTCCTGAGGCCAGATTGGAGGACCCTGGATGCCTATGAAAAGGGGCGCTGCTCTGTACTCTCTGACTTGGAAAGAGGTCTGATACCTTAAGTGAAAAAAAACAGGTTACAGAAACAAGTTACAACAATATGCTATTTTGTGTTTAGATAATTATATAGATAATTATATAGCTACACTTTTCGATAGAGTAACTACTAGCCACATGTGGCTCTTTACGTTTGAATTAATTAAAATGAAACAAAATTAAGTTCAGGCCCTCAGTATGCACGGGCCTCATTTTGAGCTCTCAGGGGCCACCTGTGGCTCACGGCCACCGTGTCGGATAGCGCCAGAGAGAACATCTCAGTCATCAGCCAGAAGGTAGCAGCGACTTCTAGGAGACCAGGAACCAAATAACAACGGGAATTGTAGGGGGTGGTGAGGTGGCAGACCATCTTTTATTGATGTAAATTTGTGTTTCTTTATAATCAGAAAAAAAATACTGTTTCAAGAAATAAGACAGCATCTGTCAGGGTCCACAGCCCTTTTTTTTCTTTCTGCAGCGAGTTGAACGCCAAGTCGAAGGAATTGTACCTGCAGATCGCAGGGGATGAGCGATCCTCGGAAGGTGGGTGTCGAGCAGGTAGAGGGAGGCCCTGCTGTCTGGGAGGGGTCACCCGGCCGCCCTGACCGCCGCCTGGAAGAGCTGGGCGGGGCAGGCCTGCCCTGAAACCACTCCGGTCCCACGCTTGCTTGAAAGTGCATTCAGTTACTAGCAAGGTCATACATTTTGGAAAAGGATATACTCAACTGCTTTTACCTTTTTTTTTTTAAAGATTTTTATTTATTTATTTGACAGAGACAGCCAGCGAGAGAGGGAGCACAAGCAGGGGGAGTGGGAGAGGAAGAAGCAGGCTCACAGCGGAGCAGGGAGCCTGATGTGGGGCTCGATCACAGCACCCTGGGATCAGGCCCTGAGCTGAAGGCAGACGCTTAATGACTGAGCCACACAGGCGCCTGATGCCTTTTTTTTTTTTTTTTAACAAATACCTACACTCTTGTATTCAGCAATTCTTGGCTTAGAGAAGCCCTTCTCAACCTTATTAGCCTTAATAGACCTGTTCTGTTGTGTTCCTAATTATGGTAAAATGCATGTAACATAGAAGTTCCCAGCTTAACCATTTCTGAGTGTAAAGTTTACTGGCGTTGAGTTCATTCACACTGGTGTGTGACCATCGACACTGTTCACGTCCCGGACTTTTTCCCCTTGCTAGGCTGAGACCCTGTCTCATGAAACCCTGACTTCCCCATTCCCTCCTTCCCCAGCCCCTGGTGCACCCCCCCTTCTGCTTTCTGTCTCTATGGATTCCACTGGCTTCTCCTTGTAAAACAAGCCACAGCAGCTTACCCTGGACACATGCTTTAGAGAAAAGAAAGCCACAATTAAAGGTAAAATCACAAACACGAACACAGACCTATATGTATGCCTGTGTGCAAGTTGGGAGTTTCCGTACATATTAGATTTTTAAAAATGCCCATAGACATACCACAACTGGGAGAGGGGGACCCTTACGTGGCTTATCCTGCTAAGAGACCAAGCCGTTTGGTTGTCTCCCAAAGTTATGAAGACACAGGAAAAAGCAATTCAAGCTTCTGTTTATTAGTAAGAATTCTTTTAAAAAGATTGTTAAGTTTTAAAGATTTATTTATTTATTTTAGAGAGAGAGTGAGAGGAAGGGGCAGAGGGAGAGGGAGAGAGAATCCTCAAGCAGACTCCCTGCTGAGCACGGAGCCGGATCCTAGGGCCCTGAGGTCATGACCTGAGCCGAAATCAAGAGTTGCTTACTTAACCGAGGAAGCCATCCAGGTGCCCCCATTACCAAGAATTCTGAGCTAATTTCCTTGAGTCTGTGGTCTTGGGGTAAGATCAGTGAGGTGCATCTGAGATGAGAATGGACACATTCCAGGAGAGGGTGTGTGGTTCGAACCCAGGGTGGGCCGATGTTTGTCTGGAGAGAAGCTGACTCCCCATCCATTCCTGAGGCACCACTCCTGCTGGCTCCCTAGATTCACTGCTGTACAACCTGATGGGATCTATGAAATTTCACATTAGAAACAAAAGACAAAAACAGAACAAAGAACAACTGTATAACCTTTACCGAGACTCCCACAGTTTTGACATTTTGCCCCATTTGCTTTATTATCTGCGCTCACAATTGGTGGTTGCTTTTGATTTTGCTCGCTCTGCCTCTGCACACGCACATACGCACAACTGCGTGCACGCACATGCTGGAGGGTAAATGCGTGAATGTTCAGGGTATCGGGCCTTGTACCCCTCCTTTCTTAGGTGCATATGTCCTAAGAATAAGGATATTCTCTATGTCCACAGTCCAGCTGTCCGCTTCCTGAATCTGCCCCGATTTCTCTAACCTGCCTACGCTGAGCTTCATCCATTGGCCCGTGTCCCGCAGAGCAGTTACCTTCCCCTCCCACACACGATAAGTTACTGCCTTGAGTCTCCTGTCTCTTTCGCCTCCTTTGATCTAGAGCATGTCCACCACCTCCATCTCTGGTGTTCTAGAATGTTCTGAAATGTCCTGAACCTGGAGGATGTTGGAGCAGACGGGACATGCATCAGGAGTTTGTCCTGGTTGTGGTGGTGGCTCCCGCTGACCCCTGCTCCCAAGGAACCCTGTGGAAACATATCTTTACTCGCCTCCTGTCTTTTTAGCACTGTTGGCGATGACCACCATTCCTTTGGATTTGTTCAAGAAGCAGCCTTCTGGGCCCCAGAGCTTTACGTTGACCAGTGGCTCCTCCTTCGGCAGCTCGGTGTTGGGTTCGGTCACCGCGGAGGTACGACGTCATTCTCCACTGTGGCCAAGCCCCAGCTTGACCCACTCGAGATTACGAGCGTCTTTACCTGTCGGTCAGTCTACGCTCGCTTCAGCAGGACACACGACGCTCACCTAAGAGGAGCTCCTATTTCGTCCTATGCATTTCTAGACCTGAATGGGACACTTCCTGCCCACGATCGTGTTGACGTTGTCTGCCGCATGGGCAACTTTCCACGATGCTGTGTCACGTGGGCCTGACCCCAGAAAGGTCTATTCGATTTCGTGTGCTTCTCCAGCCTTTGTGCCCATGGTCAGGTGCTGAGTGGCTGGATCTGAGCAGGGGTCCTCGCACCCTCTGTCAGTTCTGGGGAGACCCAGACTAATGACAGGATGGCTGGAGTACTAAGCGATGTTGAGGGATGAAGTCCGAGGTTATTAGAGGAAGGCAGCGTGCGTGCGTGCCCAGGGGTCGGCGTGGTGCTGCACGAAACGCATAACCCACTTTCTCTGCAGTTTTCTTACCTAGAACCTGGTGAAGCGAAATCCTCGCAGACCCCTCCACCCGCTCCTGCTGCAAAGGTAGAAAAAGACCGCGCGGTGATGCCATGTGGGACCGTGGTCACTACTGTCACTGCCGTGAAAACCAAGCCTCGCTTTGACACGGGGAGGGCGTCCCCGCTGAGCTGTGGTGAGTGCAGCCCCTGCGGACTCTAGTCCCGCAGCCGTGAGCACCTTGTCTCTGTAGACGGCGGGACCCGCAGGCTGTCCTAGTGAGTGTGGTTCAGACAGTCCGTGGCCCAGAAAGCAGGGTACGTGGCGAGGCCTAGCTTTTTCCTTTTTAGCCAATTACCTTTCTATTTTCTCAAATACATGACATGCCGAAGCAAGGTCCACCCTGTAGTGCACACTGAACCAAAAACCGAGATATCAGAGGGAATACCTAGCTCGATGAACTCCCCCGATTATGCTTACGGGGGACAACCCGTGGTCTCGAAACATTAGATGTAAGGGATCAGCGCAGGTCCTCAGGTTGAGAATCAGTTTTTTAGAGGTCCAGGTGTGCAGTCATTTTAGATCTAGTTGAATTCTGTCCCTGTCCCCCCAGTCTCTGTCCCAGAGACAACTTCTGTTTCAGTGTAGGACTTATTATTTTATTTTTATTTATATTGTGTTTCTGCTTCCAGATAGATAATATGTTATCTTCCCAGAAGAGGCTGCCTGGCACCACCGTTCTTGAATACAAAACAGAAAGTGAAATTCTGGCTTAATTAAAATTTCTGAAATTAAATTAAAATTTAAATTTAAAATTCTTTCTGAAATTTTATTTAAACCCAGTTTCCCAGCATCCTTTTGGGCACCTGAACCCCGCAACCCACCCCCCCAAATGAGAGATTGTTTAAAAAAATCTGAATGAATGGGGTTGTGTGAGAGGTGTGATTTCACCTTCTGGAAACTGTAGGATCAGATGGCTTTGGGGGCCATTGTGATCTGGATTTCCTCCTGGCAGAGTCTCCCCTGAAGACGCCGGTCAAGGTGAAAGTGATCGAGAAGGACATCTCTGTCCAGGCCATCTCCTGCCACGGCGCTCCCGTCAGTAAGACCTTCTCTTCTTCGGACACAGGTAACGGGGCGCGTGCTTACCGTGTCTTCCCTCTTGCCTCCCTCCAGGCTCTCCTATCTTTCTCATCTGCCCACAGGTCAGCGTTTGCTTTTCAGAGTTTGGGAGGCGCTTTTTTGAGTAATAAGAGCGGAACGAGGATGAGACAGGAGGGGGGGGATGGAAGCCAGGCAGAGACCAGGGGTGGTGTGCAGATTTTAGGAGATGCTTTCACAAAATAAACATAAAAACCCAGTTTTTGCCTCATGTTATGTAATTTTTGAGCATTACTTTCCTCTCACTCAATGTACCATGGCTATGGACATCATCACGCAAGCAGGACGCGGGTGTCATCGTAAAGGCGGCTTTGTTTTGTTTCTGCCTGTCCCAGAAAAGCTGCTTGTTAGGAGTGGTCTCCCCCAGAACTCTGCTTGCAAATTCCCCATTTTTAGGGTCACGTTCAGGTAATGAATGTCTTTGGAGAGATGAGTTCCTGCCTCCCTAAGTCAAAGCACAATCTAAACTTGGGGGTTACGTTTTCTCCCTTCGCTCAGGCGTGACCTGCTGTCAGACAAAGGGCAGGTGGGCTGCTTCTCTCTGGCTTGCCTCTCCCTAGCCTCTCAGTCCTGTTTCTGGTCTTGCCAAGGTCAAGGATGGGACAAGGAGAGGACGGGGGGCGGGGGTGGGGGTGGGAAGCTCTCATCTGATGGGTGCTGTCTTAGGATGGCTTTGGATCCCCTCATTGTGGTGAAGCTGACACTGCCTCTCCCTGCGGGAGTGGTCACGGTTCTCTGGAAACCACGGGCTCCCCCAGCTGCAGCTTCCTAGACGCAGGCCATGTCCCTCCTCTGGCTGGCCGCTCCCGATGCCCCCCTTCCTGCCCCCAGAGCGCCCCGCTGCCTCGTACTGCAAGCACTCCTTCCCCGGCTCAGGATCCCTTTTTAAAGGGCCCGGCTGACGTTCCCACTGTGGGTTTCTTTCCCGCTCCGTGGGCAGCGGGGCCAGCCCCCAGGTCAGCTCCCTGCACCGCCCGGGGCCATCGTAGCTTCCTCGGGCACCCCTGGCACCTGGACAGGGCTTTGAAGGATAGCTCAGAACTACTGGGCATGGCATACGGTGTTGGGAATGGCCGTGCCGTGCTCTCCTGGGGAGTCCTCGCCGGCCCCCTCCTCCTGAGCCTCTCCCTTCTCAGCGTGGGTGGTGGTCAGGCAGTGTGTGGCCGCACCGGCCCTTTGCCTCTCCCTCGGGAAATGCAGCATCTGTCGTCCGTGGGCCACGGCCGAACCCGAGATGGGAGATGTTCCTCTTAACGCCTGCTCCTCTGATAGCTTGTTGTTTGACTCGGGCTCCCTCCGTGAAGGGACAGGCACCAGAGACCTCGGCCGTGCCGCCCCCCTGGCTGCCTGACATTCCCCCAGGTCTCAGAGGAGCATAAAAAAGGCACCTGCCTCATATGGTGTGGGGACGGCGACACGAACAATGTGCTCCGAGCCCTTTGCAAGCACTGCTAGGTGTTAGGCATCCCACAGATGTTGGCCAGTTGTGGGGTACTGACCACGGGAAGGAGCTGCCTTTATGAACTAGCTCATAGGAACCCACTGCGTTGAACCAGTGTGGCGAGGGAACAGGCATTGCCTTCCAAAGTTCAGAATCTTCTAAGAGCTCAGAGGTTCTTTGTTTGCTGGTCTACCTGCTTTCGTTGTTTTCCTTCAACTCCGTGGAGGTATGGCTGGCATATAAGAAAGTGCAGAAATCTGAGTAAGTACACAGCAGTGAGTGCACGGACCCATCCAGAAGCAGCTGTAGACCGGGGTGGGGGGCGTCTATGAGCCAAACCTGGCCCTATTTCTCTTCATAAATTTCACTGGAGCCCAGCCTCGTCTGATCACTTCCGTGCAGGCTCAGGCTGCCTGAGGGGACCGAGGCCACTGTGAGCGCTCATGGCACAGGCCGGCCAGCCCGCAAAGCTTAGCCCGTTTACTCTCTGGCCCCTTCCAGGAGAGATTTGCCGGCCCCTGCCTGGGGATCATTTCCACCCGCCCTGGGGGTCCCCAGGACGGTGCGTGGTGTGCACAGCGTGGTCACTGCTGCCTTCCCTCCCGCAGAGCTGCTGGTGCTGAATGGCTCGGATCCCGTGGCAGAAGTCGCCATCCGCCAGCTCAGCGAGTCCTCAAAGCTGAAGGTCAAGTCCCCGCGGAAGAAGAGCACCATCATCATATCAGGGATCTCCAAGGTGTGCCCCGCGCCCCGGGGCTTATCTGTCAGTGGCCCGGCTTCCTCCTGGCGGAAGGTAGCCCGAGCTCCTGGGGACGTCCAGACTGCTCCCTGCAAAGGGCAGGTCCCGTCCCTCACCCAGCACGCCGCGGGCCACGCACAGCACCGTCTGTGCAGCTCACCCCGCTGGTGAGGAGCCTGCAGGCTTCTGGCCCGGGTACTCTGGTTGTCGAGGGGTTGGTCAATCGTGGGAAGAAAAGCTACTGAAAGAGAAAGACTGGCATGACGGAGACCCCCGTTTGGGGACCGAGCCGCTACCCTCTTGCAGGTCGACACGTTTCCAAACCATTTAAGTTGTTTGCAATGAGTGTTTGAGCCTTTTGCCGTCAGAGACACACAGATTGTTTAAAACATCCCCAGCCGCTGCTCGTTCCCTTCCCCCCCTCTGCGACGTTGGCGCAGAGCCCGGGGTGGGCGCCATGCAGGCCAGGAGAACAGAGAGAGCAGCCCCTCAGGGCCGGGGGCCGCGTGAGGGTCCTTCATGTGTGTTTAACATCTCAGAATGAACAAGGAGAATGCCAGCAAGGGAGGGGCTATCGGGAGATCTGGTCGCTGTGGGGGGTAAGGAGCAAGAAGATTAGGTGAAAACAGAGGGTGGGCTGGTACCTGGAGGGAATGAGCGGCAGTCTACAGCTCATGCCGAAGTGGGTCATGGGAGGTGCCAGAGCTGAGTCACCAGTGTTGCCAGTATTCTCAGGGCCTCGGTGCCCAGTGCCCAAGCACCAACTGGGACAGCTCCCAGGCACCCAAGTCCAGGTGGTGCCTCCTGGCCTTCCTGAGTGCATTTCCGGCGGCGGCCAGCAGGGGACGAAGCATAAGGTGTCTGCAACCACGTCCTCTCTGCTTTCTAGAAGGCTGTATCTTGGAATCACTAGGAACCGTGGACTTTACATTAAATGTATCCAACCCATGCGGTTACTATGTTTCACTGAGGCTCAGATGGCCCCAGCCTGAGTCCGCCAGCCAAGTGCAGGCTCCCCTGCAAACACTGGGGCGGCCCCAGGGAGCTCCTGGCCCCTTGCAGTCACTTTCCCACCCTCCAGCCCACCGGCCCCAGGGGTCAGGGCAGCGCCTGCACCTGTCTCACACACACAAAGGTCACACGCAGAATTCTCAGGCCACAGTGTGTATGCCGAGTAATTTCTGCTTGCAGGAAACAAATTCCTGCAGCAAGCAGTGTTATAGGACACACTGACTCTCTAGCCCACTTCCTGTGCCCCCGGGTGTGCCATCTGCCACTGAGAAGGAAGTTTCTCCCTTCCATGGGCCCCCCTGCTGGGGAAGGGAGTCCACTTCCTCCACACCCCTCCCTGGGAACTCAGGTGCCCCTCACAGCCAGGGCCCCTGACCCTCGGCTGCGACGGGAGACCCGCATTGTGCATTTCAGTCTCCGTGAAACACGTGGTGCGTCCTGGGACAGCCGCGGGCGGGCGTCTTCTCACACTGCAGTCACTGTCAGGACGTCTGTGCGGAGCTTTTCGGGCCCTTCCGCGTGTCCTTGCCATCGTCCCTCATGCTGACTTCTTTTCTTTTGTCCTGGGACAGACCTCACTCTCTCAGGACGATGCCGCTGCCCTAATGCTGGACTACTCGGCCTCCGTGGACAGTGCCCGCCAGGAGGACACCCTGTCTCTCGTGGGGGCGGCCGCCGCCCCTGCTGCACTGGAGGACGAGGCCTCAGCCCCAGACCCGCCAGCTCTGGAGCCCCAGGAGGGCGAGCTAGACTCCTGGGACTTGGACAAGGAGTCACAGGCCTCGGCGTGGGGCAGCCAGGCCCCGCTGGAGCCCGATGGGGACGAGCTGTCAGAGAGCTCCCTGAGCGTCTCGGAGCCGGGCGCTGCCAAGAAGCATAAAGGTACGTGTGCCCATGCCCCCCGCCCGCTTTCCTCTCCTGCCTGTTTCCAAGCTAACCTGTAGTTCCAATCATCTGCTTCCCTTCGCTTCTCCACAAACCCACCCACCCTCGGCACCCCACCCTCCGCACCCCACCCTCTGCACCCCACCCTCCACACCCCACCCCAGCACGCACACCCGTGTGGCAGGGTTGGGCCCACTTGCAGCCAGTGGGCAGGGGGCATATTCAGAACCTTCCATCTCTCTGCATTGAGGGGGGCAGTTTGTGGTCATGCCTGGAGGTGCCCCTTCCTCTGGCTGCACTCCCCCCCCAGAAGTAGAACTCTCCAGAACGTTTGAGGGGGTCACCGAGTGACTCTGCAGGAAGCCAGCAGAGGCCGGGCTGCCCGCAGCCCTGCAGGCGGCAGCTCTGCTCACGGTGCCTCCGACTGAAACTGGGCCAGACCTCACCGCTCGGACTGCTGGGGTCCGAGGGGAGATAAGCCCCCCAGAAAAGGAACCGATTAATTTACTGTGTAGTGATGAGTAGTCCTGTCATGAGAATAATCCGTTGTTTTCCACTAGCACCAAATCGAAGCTGTAAGTGTGTAGGTTTTGTCCGCATGTGCGGTCTCCTCCGTGCTCCGGCGCGACAGTACCCTCAGGACCCTCTCCGAGGGAATACAGTCTAGGGCCTTGAGGTGCAGGCCGGACGCCTCCCGAGCCTCAGCTCCTCCTCCGTGTGCGAGGACGTGGCCACCGCCCAGGCGGGGATAAGGGCTCCCAGTGCAGAGAGAGCACAGGAGACCAAACGCAGGCGCCTGGTCCCAGCTGGGAGTCGTGGGGCGCTCAGCGCTAAGCCCTCACCCCCCGAGAATGCAGACATGCGGAAATCTGTCGGTCCTGAGGTCGGGAGCCGCAGTGAGCTGCTCTGCCGCCACCGGCCAGTGGTTCTCAAACCGGGTGACTGTGCCACCCCAGCCCGCCAGGGGACATGGGCAGTGTCCTGAGACAGTTTCAGCAGCCACAGCTGGGGGCGGAGGTGCTGTTGGCGGCAGGCGGTAGAGGCCAGGGTGCCGCTCCACAGCGGGCAGGACGGCCGGGCACACGGTGTCACGTGGCCCGTGTCCATGCTGCTGAGCTGGAGGACCCTGCTGTGGGCGGCTGCTTCGTGGGTGTCCCCGTGAGCCACGCCCTCGCTGAAGCGGAGAGGGCACAGCTGGGGACCAGCTGGAAGTCAGGAGAAGGAAGAGGCTATGATCTCTAGGCCACGTGACAGAGGTCAGTCCGCAGGCCTCTGCCTGCCCGCCGGCCTGAGCCTGGGTGACCTGCGCGCGGACCTCCGGTGGCTCCCTTGCTCCCGTTCGGAAGGCACAGCCCAGGTTATGGGAAAGGTGGCCCGGCTGCGGGGGCACAGGGCGGCACATGCCCCCCCCGGCCTGGTTTGGGGGCCAGCACCATCCGAGGGAGCTACCCTAGCCCCGAGGAAGGCAGTGTGCCCTGAGGAGGGCAGAAGGGGAAGTGCAGGGTGGGGTGTCCCTTCCTTCTCCCCATGGCCAACAGTCTGCTCCCCTTCTCATGAACCCCAGCCCCCTAACCTGCCCTCCTGCGTTCACTCTGAGAGGCTGCGCCTCGCTGACCCCGAGTCCATCCAGAGACCATCCGTTGCTTCCTCCTTCCCTTCCTCTGCTTTTCCTTCCAGAGAGTTCTTCCCCGTGGGTTTCCATCCTGGCTGTGCCATGGCCATGCTTCTCCTTATCACTGGCCAGGGGATGGCACCCTCCAAAAGGGCACTCTTGGGGACCTAGGTGCTGACAGGTGTGCTTGGCGCTTCCCTGGAGCCTGGGCCCGGGGACCGTGCTGGACGCGGCGTCTGGGGCATCGTCCGCCCCACCAACGCTGCAGATTTGTAAAGGGACGTATTCGGCAGCGTTCCCAAACTTGCTTCTATTCCAATGTTTCTGGAAAGATTTGGACACCGCATCTCTAGGAGATGTTGTCAGACCTTAGACAGTAACGTGTTACAGGTGCCAAATCATTTTTGTGTGCTAGGGATTTTCAGTTTTCTACCTGGGGATCAAGGGAGCGGCTGCATGGAGTGTTCTCGCCTTTGTAAACCGAAACTCATATTCTGGCCAGAGCACCACCCGAATGTCCTGTCACGGCAGGGAGTTCGCACAGGTCCCCACGACTACCAGTGTACTTAGAATTCTCCTGGAATCTCGCTGGTTGGAAATGCGCATATCGTGACGCTGCAGCCAATACAGGAAATCTAGTCCCCAAATTCGGGTTTATTTTTAGCTTCACCAAGTGTCCGTGTGGTTGCACTGCAACGGGAATGAACGGAACGTGACTGTGTGTTTAGAGAGGGCTGAGATGGTAGAGTCCGTGTTCTGTGTACTTTACCATAAGGAAGAACAAAAGTATTGACGGAGACTTTGTAAAATAGTAAAAAGTAAAAAAACAAAACAAAAAAAACCCCCCAAGCTCCCCAAACCTTGCCAGGTCTCCTGCCCAGTAACGTGACGTGTGCACGGGCGCGATGCTTCGGGGACTCACTGTCTGTCATTCTTGTTTTGCTCCTGCATACTTTTCTTTTGACCTCTGACCTCCTCCATCTCGTGCTCATTCCCTTTAACTTAAGAGGATCGCTATGCCAACCAGAATTAATTGCCTACACAGTAAGTTATTTTTGTCTTATATTTTTTTTTTCAAAAACTTGAGTGCAGCCTTGCCATGAGAAAACCATACTTTGCAACAGCAGGAAGCTGATCCCCCTTCCCTTCCTTTCCCGTCCCCTTTCCAGCGTGACCTGCCCAGGATGCCAGTTTCCCTGTTTTCCTCCTGAGACGCCCCCTAGTGGGGTTAGTGTCGCACCTTGGCCTCGGCGGGGCGGGGCGCTGTCCCCCAGCTCAGGGGACAGCCAGCCTCGAGCCCTGCCAAGTGCACACACACCGCCTCCCTTAGCCGGGCCCTGGTTCTAACAAGCAGGCACTTTTCTAGACGGACTACCTGTGGTTTGGCTTGAGTTCAAAAGCTGTTCTTCGGACAGCAAACTACGACATGCAAAGTGACTTTGGTCACGGTTTTCCTCTCTCAGATTTGGAGATGGATTCTTCAGTGACCTATTCATGTCTGTTAGGGTCTGTGGAGACAAACAAGAATAAATTTGCAAATATTTGCTATATTTAAGCTCTAACTTAGAATAATTATTTTTAAACTTCTTCCTATTTGTTTTTTCTTTGGCCCTTTTGTGGGGGTTTTTTTAACCTTGCTAGAACCAGGGAAAGGTAGGTTCTCTGTCCCCCATTTAAGATGTTGGCTATTTGTTTCAAATTTCACATACCTTCTCTCCAGATTTTACCTGAAGGAATCTTTATGGCTGCAGGCGAGGTCTGAGTCTCGCTCCTGCCTGTTGGAGGCTGAGGTGGTCTGGACAGAAGGAGCTGGGGTTTATCAAACCCAGACCCGGAGGCCCTCCTGCTCAGGCCCCGTGAACGTCCCTATCAGCAAAGGTGACAGACTCCGGGGGCCCAGAGGCAAGGGTGACATGCCAAACTGTTAGTTACTGTCTTGGCCAGAGTTCTCCAGAGAAACAGGACCGAGAGGTGCTACATTTCGAGGAAGTGGCTCAGGCCATTGTGGGGTCTGACAGTGAAATCTGCAGGCCAGGGACAGAATGTCTTCTCCTGGAGGGAGCCCTTGGCGCTGGCTCTTAGGGCACTGAGCTGATGGGATGAAGGCCATCCACACCATCCCAGGTATGTGCTCTAGTCCAGGACAGCTGAGGGCACTGTTCGCCTCGCATCTACCGAGTGCCTTCACGTGACAGAGGAGCATCGGACAGAATCATCGGGCACGCTGGCCGAGTTGACCCCGAAGACTGAGCAGCACGGTCCCGGCGAGCAGAGGGAGCTCCATTCCGTATCCCTTCCCAGCTGACGGGGGAGTGTGCCGGCCTGTCTGTCCTTGACCCTCACACCTCCGGGGAGCGGCGGAGTCCGTGTCCCCTCCGTGGCCTTGTTCTTCCGGCCCTATTTACCCCAGAGGTCATTGTGATTTGTGCCCCAGTTTAAACAGACCTTAACATTTTTATTAAGAAAGGAGAACAGACTGGCCTCCGTTTACACGAGTCCTTCTTCACGTTTGAGGACTTAAGCTGTGGATCTGGAAGGGATTTGCGTCCTGTCTTCCACACACTACCAGCCTGCCTCTCAAGACTGATGTTGTTCTGGAAAGCCCGTCCACGTCTGGGTTGGAGTGCAGGGCTGTGCTCTGGGATGCTTTGAGAACCGAGACCCATCCCACTCCCAGGAGGCCTCCCCGGTGACCGCCCTTGCACATGTCCTTTACCAGACACCTGCTGGCTGCTTCGCGGGGATGGGGCCCGTCCGCTGCCCCCTCAGACAGCAGGCCTTAGGTGCAGAGGGGAGCCAGGCAAGAGCGCACAGGCTCTCTGCCCTGGGGTGCTCGGCAGTGGGGCAGAGCACATCGCTGTAGGGATAAGATCTCCCTCCGAGGCCTTTGGGAGAGAGAAGCAGGGCTCCAGCCTATACATTTGCAAACCTCGGTCCCTCCTTTCACGTGACCCCTCCATCCAAGGCGGTGGCATTGTCCCCATAGAAGCCGTGACAAGTCATGTCAAGTCAGAAGACACCCACACTTGGTGAGTCACTCAAGCGACGTTAGGATGATGTGTGCCAGAGGACACAGGACAGACGTCATCTGGTTCTCGTGTGGATATTGAACAGTCAGATTTAACAAGACAGCAGACCTGTTTGGAGAGCCCGCGTGGGGTTGGAGCACAGAAGACAGCCCGTTATAGGTCCTGTCCGTGGGACACACTGCAGCCAGCAGGAGCGTTTCAAGTCAATATGACACACGGGTCTTTCCACTTTCCCGATTTTATTCACAGGCTGGAACTCCCTGATATTTCATCTTAATATGGCAAGAATTTTAATTTTAGTCATTTAAAGTGCAATTTCATTTCAAGTTTTATTGTTATATTATTAGAAAGCGAGCATGCAAGCATGCGAGTCGGGGGGTGCAGAAGGAGAGAGAGAAGCTCAAGCAGACGCCCTGCTGAGCGCAGAGCCCAGTGCAGGGCCCGATCCCACGACCCTGACGTCATGACCTGAGCTGAAACCAAGAGTCAGATGCTTAACCGACTGAGCCACCCAGGTGCCCCAAGTGCAATTTCATTGAAAAGAGTTAAAGCGATTGCTTAAAAACATGTAGATTCCCTTTTTAGAGAATTGTGAACACAGCCACCTCTTGCCTCTCTCCAGCTTCTCAGCAGCAGGATGCTTTGCCCGGCGGGGTGGGCTGCTCTGCCCCATTCCACACAGCCTCGTGCTCAGAAATGGACAGTCTCCTGGCTCCAGAGGCCAGAAGTCCAAGGGCCTCTTGCCGGCGATGACGGACGATCTGCTCCATGCTCTCCCCAGCATTCTGGTGTCTGCTGGCGTCCTTGACCTTCCTTGGCTTGTAGAAAATGACCCCCATCCCTGCCTCCACCTCCCCCTGGCACTCTTCCCATGGGCACACCTGCGTCCACAGTTCTCCTGCGAATAAGGACACAGTCATACCGGCGTAGCGCCTGCCGCGATTGACCGTAAAGACCTGTCTGTAAATTAAAGTCCCATTCTGAGCTCCTGGAGGTTAGGACCCCAACATAGGAATTCTGGAGGGACATGATCCAACACCTAGCACCACCCCTGCTCACACCCCAGCCCCTGGCTGCAGACCCCAGACAACTTTCAGTGCAGGGACCCCTGGAATGGGCTCTGGAGACGGGGTCCTCCAGAGACACACCTGTCCTGCTGGGCCTCCAGCTGCCCCGGGGGGGGGCTGCTCTGCCCCCCGCAGGCTTCTAGCCCCCTGGAGAGATGGGGTGCATGGGATTAGAGCACTCCAGGTTAACCGAATGGATCCTGCCTTCCTCTCCTGTGTTCCAGGAGAGAGCCCACATTTATATGCCCTTCAGGGACCCCAAGCCGAGCCTAAAGCAGGTTCCTGCAGATCCCAAACCCTCCCTCGGCCCCAGCGACCGGAGGTGACCTGTCAGGCTGGAGCCCCTCACGGTGCCCAGGGCATCTGATATGCTGGAGAATTATCCAGTGGGCACCAGTGGCCAGACTGCAAAGTCAAGTCCAGCTGGTGGTGGTGACTGGTGTTGTAACACCCCCCAGCCGGTGATGTCTCGTGAGAGGCTGCCTCTTACTGGGATCTGAATGGCTCCAGGAACAGACACTCATGGCCCCCAGACGTAGCGCAGCAGGCCCGTGTCAAGAGAGGAGCCACACACACATTTGTTGTCCCCTTCCTGCTGCCTGCCCTTCCCGCTGCCCTTGCAACCCCTGCACACCACCGCTCCACGCCAGATCACTGTAGACACGTCCTCGTGATTCTGCAAAATAGGCTATTTGATGATCTCCAAAGAGAAAAGGAAAAGAAAAAAAGGCCTTTTTGGCAACTTTGACTGGATGACCTTCAGGCCGTGCCTTGGGGCTCCTGCGCTTTGCGGTGCAGCCGCACCTGGACATGGCATATGGGAAGTCATCCTCGGCGCCAGGCCCAGTGAGCGGCCTCTTCAAGTCACAGGCATGCGGCTCCGGGGTGCCAATGGTTCAAAGGTCCGCAGACAGGGCTGGGCCCGATTCCGCCCCCAGCAGCACGCACTTCGCGGAGAAGAACCAGCACGTGCTCCCCCCTGAATCAACACGGACGGGTGTTGCTGTCTGTCATGGCTACTCAAGTCTTCGTTGGCTCCATCGTGAAAATAATGAATTGCCAAATAGCCACAAAGCTCCTCGTCCAGATGGTCGGGCTTCCTCCTTTCAAAGCCGTCCGCACCGGCTCGCAGATGGAAAGAATTCCGGGCCGACTGGAAAGGCTCCCTGACCCTGCTGGGGTTTCAGTAGCATGACCATCTTTCCTGGGGGTGGAGGGCCAGGGGACCCGAGGTAGGGATGGCCTCCTGCCGTCAGCCTTGACGAGGAGGTCAGGGAGCGAGCTGTGGGCCCTGGGATGCACTGACTGCAGCTCACGGCTTCTCAGCTCAGCGTCTGTTCATTTTGGACTAGTCGTCCCGGTGTTTCACTCGCAGCCCACCTGACCAGACCCCTGTGCTTTCCTCTTGCAGGAGGGATTTTAAGGAAAGGCGCAAAGCTGTTCTTCCGCCGGCGACACCAACAGAAAGACCCCGGCATGAGCCAGTCCCACAATGACCTCGTGTTCCTGCAGCAGCCGGAGGGGGCCCGGAGGAAGGGGGTGACCCTCACCAGGATCCTGAACAAGAAGCTGTTCTCCAGGCACCGAGGCAAGAGCGCCGTGAATGGGGCCCCGGTGGAGCCCGCGGCCGGCGGCCCGCTGCACCAGGACGCGGGAAGTTGCGGGCCCACCTAACCTCCCGCCAGCGCAGAGCACGAGTGCCCACAGCTGTCAGACGGCCGCCTGGTCTAGCTGGCTTTAGGGGAACGAAAACCCGAGTCTCCGGCCAGGAGGTTTCCCCCAGAGACAACTGACAAAGGCCCATTTGCCACCAGATGCCAAAGGAGACCGGAAGGTTCTGCCACGTGTGCTGTGCCCAGAGCCAAGAGCTGAAGTTCCACGTGAGAAGATGTATATTATGAACTAAGGAACATTCTGTAACGGGCGGTGATGGGGCAGGTGGGCGGGACTCGATTTTACCCACGCTGCGCGCGGACCGCGTCACAAAAAGGAGGTGTCCCTCTGTGCTGTCACTGGGAATGGACCGGAGGGGTCACCTGTCCTCACGGGCTGCTCAGCGTCACAGTGCAGCTGGCCCTGAGTACAGAGAGGGGGGACACAGGCAGGATTTGAGGTCCATAGAGAAATTATTGTGGTAACGGAGACACTAGGACAAAGGTAGAAGATAGTTGCCTTTGATATTAGCCATATAACTTGAAGCCGTATGCAAACACTAAGTCTCTCCTGCGCACGGCACGCTGAGCACTCCTGGGTGTTTACTCCGAGCCTGCTGCAAGCGGGGCAGCTATCAGTTCCCGTGTGCTTCTTACGTTTTCCTGTATAGTGTCATAAGCGCTCATAAGCGTGCAAGGGAGGGGGGAGTGAAGCTGGGAGCAGCAAGGGACAGCCAACGCCACGGCGACAACACACACACGGTTCTTCTTTCGTCCCTGGCTGGTTTGCCAAACATTGCCGATGGCTGAAACCAAGTACTTTTAGGACAAAAGAGAAAACTATCGTATGTCTCAGGTAGGAGTCTTAGGGGTGGAAGTTTAATAAATGGGCCAAACATCGCATCACAGCCCTTTCGGGAGCTCTCCAGAATTCTGCCGGGAACAGTGCTTGACACGTTTTGGGGTGTCCTCGTTTTGAATTCCTGTGGGGAAAAAAAGATAAACGTGGCCTTCCACGTGCATATCCCTGTGTACCCTTCACACCACGTTCCTCGTCCATACGCCTTGTCCGTGTGTCTGCACCGCTGGCCCATCCGCTCAAAGGTGCCACTTCCAGGGGACGAGCTTGTTAGGGCCGTGGTCATTGGTATGAAACATTCTGATGGTTTAATGAGATTCGCTTTCTTCCAATAATATTTAAAAGGCTATCATGAAGCCTGACCTCTGTCACAGATAGGAAATTGGGGGCACTCCTTCCCACAAGCGCTTTTATTGATCCTTAAACACATCTTTCAGGGGTAACAGAGCCACTGCCAAACAAAAACCTTCCTGAAAACCCAGATTATGGAATTTTCTTTCCTTTTTCTTGAGGGAGAGATTATAAAACCACATTGAGAATTTTACTTTGAAATACACACTTAGAAATCCTCCGGTATCCCAGGAATTAGCAGGTGACTATGAGTTTTTACAGAGGACACTCTGATTCCCGTCGCCGTGAACCAGCACCAGGCATCCCAACACGTCGTCATACCAGGTGAGTCCCCGCAGGTTAGTGACCGCTGCTGGTCTTTTCGGAACGCATCTGGTCGCTTTGTTGTGTCTTACTGGAAGGATTGCCGCCTCTCCTCCCGTGGTAGGCAGCACTGGGGACATTGAAGAATTAATTCTCGGAGGACATTACGTGTCACAATTTCAGGCACAGAGCAGAAGCTCCTAGCACAGGTGTGTGTTTGATTTTGAAGTTCAGATCAACTCAATTTATCCAACGTGACAGTAGCAGACACTGGCGCTTTCTCGCTCTCAAAAAAACAAACAAACCGTCGTCGCCATTCCCACTCCTGATTGACCCGTGAGCATTTTGTTCACTGTTTAATGCGTTTGCCAAGGGCTCTTGCCTTCTCAACTTCCTGGTGACTTGAAGCCTCTTCTGGGTCCCAGGCAAACGTCCCATGTGTCTGTCCCACATGGGACGCAGGACCGTCACGCGAGAGGCGGAGAGCGTTAAGGAGATCCGTGTTTGTGTGTGTGGGGGGGGTACACATCGAGAGCCCCGTACCTTTGAGTAAGACCCAGAAGCCCCTCCTGAGGATGCACACACACTTTCTCCATCGGCGGCCTTGAACTTCAGGACCCGGGAGTAGCAGGGAGCTTCTGAGAAGAGCACGGAAGGGCGCGTGAACGTAGCACCACGAGAAAACGGGCCGTGTTGATACTGTGAATGCTTCCCTGGCCGTCTAGCCAGGCCTGTGCTTTAATGGTGTCGGTATTTATGCAAAAGCAAATGTGATGAAGGTTACACGTCAATTAAGATTATACACCAAATGCTAACCGTACCAATCTGTAAATCACCTTATTCCCTTGCCTTTCCTTATGCTTTAGTGGCTCGAGGGCTTTTGTTTCTCTCGCGTGTTCTGGATATTTTTGCAGAGTGGTGGTTCAGACCGATTTCTTGCTAACGCTTACAGCAATGTGTGTCCGCATGTCTGGCACCCGGCGCTCATGCTGGTGGTCGTGAGCTGGGGCGCTGCCCTGGGTTCAAGGACTGTGTTTGCAGAGCAATGCAAGGGAGCCTGAAGTGTGTGTGTGTGTGATTAATGCAGCAATAACAAAAGCACCGATCTCACTGTCCCACTGGAAACCCGCTGTGAAGAAGGTTGAAACAGAGTACTTTATTTAAATCAACGCTCAGGTTTAAGTTTAAAGCCAGCCCTTGAGTCCTCCTGAGACCTACGTGGCCGGTCGCTGCCCATCAGTCACAAGTCAGGTGCCTGTCTCAGTCTTTGGTTTCGCTGGCTGCGTCTGCAGAAGAGAGTTGCAGGTTTTCCTCCTGAGCAGAAAGGCCCGGGATTCGTATCGCTGCCAGCAGCTGTAGGGCTTTTCCTGGCCAGAGCCGCACAGCTCTTGGCCTTGACACCTCACAGCTCAAGCTGGTGGCCGCCGGAAGTCAGAACGTTGATCAACACTGGGTGGAAAACCGATCTCGGGCTGGCGTAGACCCCGATGCCAGGCCCTGCCCCCCTGGCCCACACCTGCTCGGGCCCGATGACCACGGCACATGGCATGGGCACGCTGGTGCTGCTCCGTTCTGTGAAGCAAGCTCAGGTCCCCTCCAGGCCCTTCTCTTCGGCATTCCTGTTTGGTCTGTGAGGAGCGTCTGGAATATGTCAACCCACCCAGTTCACCCAGCTTCCGACTGCTCAGTAACGTATACCATTTACAAGTTCGGCTTGCAGGTCCCCCCCGCCCCCAATATCACATCAAAACTACTTTTTTTTTTTTTTTAAAGAAGAAAACGAAAGGTTTTCCAGGCCTGTGGCAAGCTCTGGCTTGATGCTCAAGTGTGGTGATGAACTTGCTGGACGGCGACTGTATTCCTTGGTAGCACTTTAAACACAATTCCCTGTCCTGCACCAAACTGTGGAAGATGTGGCTGGAACACGAACAGTCTGTGAAAGAAATAAACATGCACATGGGACACGAAACACTGACTCGTGTTTGCTGAGCCCGGGCTGTCCTGAAAGTCCCGCATCGGCCCTGGGGTCCTGGATCGCAGTCTGTCTGCTGTGTGGAGCTCAGCGGTCGGTGAGCGTGCCCACGCGGTCAGCTGCGTGAAAGAGGAAGGGAGCTCTTTGCCCGTGGCCGCTTGCTCTGTTCTTGGCAGAGACCCCTCCAAGTGTCCTAACATGACGTTGGCATCCTGTTTTAGGCCTGGGGCTAAAACCACTTACTAGAAAGTCAATGTTTCCAGGGACCCCTGGGGTCATGGTTCATGGTGGGGGGGGGGTGCCACCAGTTAGGGTCGGCTTGGCTTGGGTCCTCCCATGGCGCAAGCTGGCAGGAGGGGACTCTGCATGATCCCCAGTGACCTTATGAGGGGCGCTGTCCCTTTGGAGGCAGTCTTTTTTATACGTCCCTCAATCCCCGTGGTCAACGCCTGCCCCCGCAGTGGCCCACAGGGGATGGTATGAGCACGCTCCCACGTGGGCTCAGCATAGGCTGGTGTCACACTGACACGGGGGTCGCGGTGGCTCCTGGGTGGGGCAGGGCACAGCCCAACAGATGGACAGGTCCCACACAAACCCCACAGGCATCTCTGCTCCTTCCTGGGGGTCACTTTCTCTGTTGCCCTCCCTCCTTCCTCGCTGTGCCCAGGCACTGCAGCATTTGGAAAATGGGGCGGCCCTCCTGGATATGGAGTGGGAGCCCGACAATTCATGCCTTTAAGGGGAGCAGTCTACCTGTGCACAGCTCCAGCCATCCCGGGCTTGGATTCGGAGTCTCAGCGATCCATGTGGCAAGCGGTGGCAGCCCGGTGTCTTGTTCGGGGTGGAGGTGTCTGCGGTCTGAGACTGCACCACTGTTTCCTACGTGACCTGTGGTCCATTCTGTGCTGACGCTGCAGCCAGAGACCAGACGGGGCTGCTGGAAGGCCAGCCTTGCCCTCACCAGCTTTCCTAACCAGACCTCCTGCCGGTCACCTCCAGGCAGATGCTCTTACCAGCCCCACCTACACTGTCCACATTTTTTTTTTTTTAATTTTAGAGAGAGAAGAAAGTGCGTGAGTGGGAGAAGGGGCAGAGGGAGAGAGAGAATCTTAAGCAGGTTCCACGTCTAGCGTGGAGCCCGACACAGGGCCTGAGCTCACAACCCTGAGATCATGACCTGAGCCGAAATCAAGAGTCAGACGCTCAAGTGACTGAGCCACCCAGGCGGCCCCCTCATGGCCCATGTTAATCCACGCCAGCCACTCGAGGTCTGTGAATGTGTACCCCTGGTGCCCAGCACGTGCCCCGCCCTGTTCTAATGACCTCAACACAACCCCCGCCTTCTCCGGGAAGTAGCTTCGGCCACCAAGGACAGCCCAGAGCACCGGGTACCTCTTCCGGTCCCTATCACTTGACCCCACATCACTCCCTCTTACACTGGCTCCTCGGCGGGCGGGAGGACAGCGCATACCCGGTGAGCAATGACCAGCGTCAGCTGACAGCCCTCCATGAGCCCACCTTAGGCCGCTCACCGGAGCCCAGGCGCAGGGGACAGAGCCCGCCATGGAGGGGGAGCCTATGACAAAACCGTGCTACCGTTTACCTTGGTGGCCTCTACAAATACAGGGTGCTGCGTGTCGATGTCAATGTGTCGTTTGTAGCAAAGGCTGATTGCTCACCATGGAGGTCTGGCTACCAGGGTGGGTGACTTCGCCCAGGGCCCTCGCCGAAGGGAGAGCTGCCACACCTTCTTCCCATGGTGCCCGAGACACACCCACGGTCACACTCCACCCACAGATGTCCCCGGCTCCGTGCGGCCACCTCCACAGTGCAAACGGCCACACCGCATCCTGCGTGTGCCAAGCATTCATAACTATTGATTACACTGATATAAAGTTGGATGCGTAGGTGCCTTGGGCTACCTGGTATTTTATACAAAAGCCAGATGAAGGTTCGTGATCCCAGTGATAGTAACTGAACGAAATGAGCACACTGACTACTGGCCAGAATTTTTCCCAGAGTTTTACATCTAGTGACTCCTATGCTCTTTGCAACAACCCCAGGAATTATGATCCCTGTCCGCTTCACAGATTAGGAAACTGAGGCACAGAGAGGTTAAGTAACTTGCCCAAGATTACACAGTGGTTAAGTGGCAGGACCAGAATTTGAGCGCAGGCCGTCTTGCTGGAGAATCCAGCTGCTAGCCACGAGCTTCAGCTACCCTGCATCAACTGGAGAGACCAGGACATCATCTTTTCTGAACTGTCAGCTCCCTGTCACGGGCGAGAATACCATAAAGGGAGATGCAACGCTTTGCATGTAGTGAGAATTAAATTATTTGCTGATTAGATCCCTTTCTCTATCTGGGTAAGAAAAACCAACCAGATTGCAAAGCTAGAGGGAGTGGAGAGAAGTGGCTTAAGATACCTATTTTTATAATGTCCAGTACGAAAGGAATCAATTAACAAAGAACCAGGGCTGCTGAGACACGGGAGCTAGAAAGTACACGTCTGAGGCTCAGTGTCAGGGCTGAGAGCATCGCCCCCACTGCGGGGCCGCCCGGTATCATGACGAAGCCTTAATGCACAGCTCATCTCTGCTCAGGAAGAACAGTGCTTGTAGGACAATCCACTCAGGGATGGAAGATCCTCTCATTTTTAATTCCCTCAGCTTACTTTTAAAAATTTCAGGGACTCCTGGGTGGCTCAGTCAGTGAAGCATCTGCCTTTGGCTCAGGTCATGATCCCAGGGTCCTGGAATCGAGTCCCGCATCGGGCTCCTTGCTCAGCGGGGAGCCTGCTTCTCCCCCTAATTGTGCTCTGTCTGACAAATAAATTAATAAATAATAAATAAAATCTTTAAAAATAAATAAATAAAAATAAACAAAAATTGCCAACCCACAGAATAACCCGTATAGACTTTGCTAGATTCACCGATTTCAGTATATTTGCTCTCCCTACCTACCTACCTATCATCTATTGATGGATTGATCGAGTGTTGTTTGGAGATATCGTGTTTTACCCGAAAGTCTTCAGAATGCGTTTTCTGAGAAGGATGGCCTCTTCACACCACACACTCAGTGGTCCTCATGCTGGCCGGGGGGGGGGGGNNGGGGGGGGGGGGGGGGGCAGGACAATGAGGCTCCCCAGTATCAGAGGCCACGTTCAGGTCTCCCCAACTGCCCAAGAACATCTCTTATAGGTGGCTTTTCTTTTTTTTTCTGCCTGGGGTTCAGGCAAGGTTTCTACATTGCTTTTGTTATTAATGATAAAATTTGACACTTTCAAAAACAAAACTTTAAAAAAAAAAACTTTTAAATTTTGGATAGACCAGAGAAAGACAAAAACCATATGATTTCACTCATACGTGGAATTTAAGAAACAAAACAGATACACATAAGGGAAGAGAAGGGAAAACAGAATAAGATAAAAACAGAGAGGGAGACAAACCATAAGAGACCCTTAACTCTAGAAAACAAACTGAGGGCTGCTGGAGGGGAGGGGGGTGAGGGGATGGGCTAACTGGGGGATGGGCATTAAGGAGGGTATGTGATGTCAGGAGCACTGGGTGTTATATTCAACTGATGAATTACTGAATTCTACCCCTGAAACTAATACAAAAACATTAAAAAAAAATCAAATTTGGGATAGAAATCTGCCTTAAAAGGAATTGTTTCCAGCCTTCATAGAAGGAATATACTGAGAACACTGGGAACCCTGAAGATGCGATGAGCACGGTGAATCTGAACCCCAGCCCTGTGCTACGCGCTAATTTGACAAACGGCCTCAGGTCTTCTATGAGTACAGGTCTTCACTGTTGCTGTAACCCTGTCAGTTTTTTCTGCAAACAACCTGCTTTTGTGCATGCTCGCCAGTACCTCTGGTGTGCAGAGGCCCGGGGAGGCGGCCACCTGGGCATCTGAGAATTGTGAGTGATCGCTCGAGGGGTGGGAGGTAGGTGAGGGTGCGCGTTAGCTGTAGTGGTCACTCTGGGCCTCTTGGGGATTGAGCAAAGACCTGAATGGTGAAAAGATGGTGGTGGAGAACCCCAGGAGAGCATTCCAAGGCAGAGGGCATCCGTGCAAAAGACCTCGAGGACGTGTTTGAGGGACAGAAGACCGGAGGGAGGAGAGGGTCCCCCAGCTGGGTGAGGTGTGAGCAGGGTAAAGGTGAGATGATCAAGAGAGGTGTGGCAGGCCGGGTGCAGACCGACTGCAAGTGCCGCTGGGAAGTCACTGCAGCTCAGGGACAGCGGACCCATGAGCCCTAGCAGCACAACACCCCCAGCATGCCCCCTCAGCATGCCGCCTCTGCACCGGCTCAACCTTCCACCCTTCCATGGGTCCTTACTTATTCCCAATTCATACAACTAAGTCTGGTTGTAATAAATTCCTGCGTATGGGACTGCCCAGCCCGAGTCTCTACGCATTTAGAATTTCCATACTAACAAATGGCCCAGATGGGGGCTATCCCAAATTATTCTCCCACCAAGAAAGGACAAGACAGCTAATTTTCTACAGTCTCTTCAAAATGATACTATTAAGCTTAAAAAAAAATCTTTGCAAACGTAACAGGTAAGGATGATTGCACTGCAATTTTACCTTTTCTCTCATGACGGTATAGCTGAACAGCCTTGCTTATGCTTAAGAGCCATTGTATTTTCCTTACTGGGAACTGTCCCTTTTCCTATGGGGTCCTTTATCTTTTTCCTATTGATTCCTAGGAGTTTCCTGTGTAGAGGGAAATGAGTCCTTTCTGATACCAATTTCAGATCATTTCCCACCAGTTCATCCCCTCTTAGACTTTACTGGTGGAGCTGGCTGCCAGACAGAACAAAGAGGACAGTTTTACCGCCCTGCTCCGGAGACTAAAACACCCCTCTAGCCCCTTCTATTTCTATTGGTAACATTCTGGGGCCACAGGCCCATTTGATGCAGGGGGTCAAGAGGCCACGCAGGCCACCAGGACCTGGGGGACAGGACCGGGCAGAAACAGCCCCAGGGAGCAGTCTGGCCTTCAAAGCTGCCCTGACCAGGGTGCTGCTTTTCCCTAACTTCCCATGCAGCAGCACTGCACTGGTCAAGGTGTGGATTTCAGGAGTCCACTGTGCCCGGGGCCAGATGCCCGCCCCACTCGACTTTTCAGCTTGTTGGGGCAGAGTAAGGGCTCCCAGGCGTAGTCTCTGAGTGGACTTTGGAGGAGCGCGGCACCCCATCCGAGGCGTTCAGAAGTAAGGATCTGGTAGCAAATCTCAGACCGCTTTTAAAGAAAAATCTGACCCTTTCTTCCACCCTCCCCCCAAGGAAATTAAGGCTCCAGCAGCCACCAGAAGAGACTTAAAGGGACCCCGGGGGCTGCTGGCGCCCGTCGCTGCCAGGGTCCCAGGACCCAGGACAGGACAGTGTTGGAGGAAGGGGCAGCAGAACCAGCTCCGCTTCTCCCAGGCCGGTCCGGATCACAGTTCGCCCTTCTGTCTACACCGCCCGCTTTCCCACTCTCCGATCCACATCACCCGCTCCCGGTTCCACACCACCCACTCTCGGTCTACACCGCCCGCTCCCTGCCTCTCTCTGTCCACATTGCCCTTGCCTTCCGCACCCCCAACCACGCCTCACAGCTCTCTTGTCCATGACGCCCGCTCCCGGGTCCGCAGCACCCGCTCTCCCACTCCCCCGTTCGCGCGACCCGCTTTCCCACTCCCGGTCCACACCGCCTGCGACCTGCTTGCTGCAGATCCACGCCGCCCGCGCCTCGCCGCTCCCGGTGCACGCCTCCCGCTCCAGGGTCCACGCTATCCGCTCTCCCACTCCCCCGTCCGCGCGGCCTTTCTCACTCCCCGTCCACACCGCCTGCGACTTGCTTGCTGCTGGGGGTTCACGCCGCCCGAGCCTCGCCGCTGTCCGCGCACGCCGCCCGCTCCCGGGTTCACACCACCCGCTCCCGGGTTCACACCACCCGCTCTCCCACTCCTCCGTTCTCGCGGTCCGCTTTCCCACTACCTGTCCACACCGCCTGCGACCCGCTTGCTGCTGTCGGTCCACACCGTCCGCGTCCCCCGGCTCCCAGTGCCAGCCTCCCGGCTCTCCGTCGGCCCCCACTCCGAGCCGCCCGCGCCGGCACCTCTCCCCCGCGGACTACAACTCCCACAATGCCCCGCCGCCGCCCCCCGGCTTCCGGTGCTGCGCAGTTTCCGGAGCGGATCGCAACCCGGAGTCCGGATCCGAGCCCGCTCTGCACATTCCACAGGCAGGTAAAGCCCGGGGCCCCGCGCTCGCCGCCGCCCCCGCGCGCCGCCCCGGCCCGGCCCGGCCCNGGGGGCTCCTCCGCCCCCGGCCCCGGCCCGCGGTCTCCGCCCCCGGGCGCCTTCGCCGCCGACGGCCGGGCGTGATGTCACTGTCCCCCGTCGTCGGGCACGGCCCCCGGGGGCGCTCGGGGAGGGTCCCTGACCTCCGTCCCGGAGGTTAGGAAGGCAGACCGGGCAGTCCGGGCAATGGGGCTCCCTAGGCCCCTCCAGAGCACTCCGCCCCCCGCCCCGTTTCTGTAAACCCTTGGGCGGCCGAGGGAAGGGAGTGAAGTCCGTAGACAGGTGACATGGGGTGGCCGGCTGTGCCAGGAAGGGGTTCGCCGGCCGCCCTGGTGAGGCCCGGCCCGGCGCACAGGTGGAGGCGCTGGCCATGTGGCCTCTGGCGAGAGGGACAGGTGTGCGCGGTGAGGGTCGGGTTTGGAAGACAAGAGTAAACTCACTGTGGAAAAGCGACCTACTTGATAGAGTTATGGGTTCACTTTTATTAAACTCCTGAAGCAGGGGATGGGGTTTTCCCCCCGCAAATGCTCAGAAATTGCCCCGACTCTCCCCCTCACCAAAGGGTAAGTTAAAATGGTAGAAACAAGCGTGACATCAGAGACTCGCTGACCCTGTATGTATTGAACGCTGCCAACACAAAACCACCTTTGCTTAAGCCACTTCATAAAATCCGGATTCACCAGAAAAATTCGGATAACCCAGCATGGTTCCCAGAGATATTTTTGAGGATGAAAAGTAAGGAAGCATCTGGTTTTGTGATAAACCTTAGAAGGCAGTGAGGAGAGACGGGTCCCAGAGGGTGCAAGGCGGTAGACGCTGTGTTGACAAGTGAGACGCCCCAGCCCCAGCATATTTTGTTTCAGAGCTGTACCTTCTCCCATCGTCCATGTTTTCACTGCTCCACGCGGCCTCTCTGAAGTTCCTGGACATCACTGCCTTATGGTGAATGGTTACCATGTACAGGTGTAGTTTGGATTCCGAAAGGGAAAACCAGCAAAATTTCTCCTTTATAGAGTTTTCCCTGTTGACATCTTTGATTCATACTTGTGCAAAAAAAGTTCCCAACAGAGAATATAATGTTACGTTCTATTTTGGAAGCAGAAAGGACGGTTATTTTTTCCCAGAAGACAAATAAATAAATTAAAAAATCAACCCCAATTACAAGCCTAATACCTTTCCTTAGAGTAATTATAGTTGAGAAAGAACTCTGTTTGCCTCAGATAAACCTCTCATTATCATTCTGTTGATATCTTTATCTGGGGAGAAAGCCAGTAAAAGAACACTCCTCCCATTTTGCAGACTTAAGGGAGATTTCAGGTACGTTTCTGATACACACACGATTTCAGAGGCTAAGTTTGTTAAGCAACGGCTTATGTTCTTTCTCAGTCTTCTTGTCACACTTGTAAGGGGTGGGTGGTACAGGCCCAGCTCACCTCAAACAGGTCACGGGTGTGCGTTTTCATCCCTTTGGCCATTCATTCCACAAATATTTATTCAGTGTGGGCCTATCATGTGCTGGGCACTGCTGAGAACAGGAGAGAGAGAAGGCCCTGCCTTTTGGATCTGATGTTCTGAAGGAAGGGAGGGAGGCATTGACCAGAAACAGTAAAACTCGGTTAGGTGGACCACGGTTAGAGCAAGTAGGGGAACAGGAAGAGGTGGGGGCATGGGTAGGGGTAGACACACCTGCAGTCTGAGCGGGGGACATTTGGGCTGCAGCCAGTGCCGTGAGGCGCTCCTGGAGGTCCAGGGTGAGAGTGTCAGGGGTAGAGGAGTGGCAGGTGCAGAGGCCTTGTGTGGAACACGCTTTGTGTGCCCAAGGATGAGCAAGGCGGTGTGACGGAGGGGAGAAAGCCCAGGAGAGCTGCACAGGCTGTCCGCCATTCAGAGGACATCCTGTGTGCCCACTGGGTGCCACGGAGGGCTTTGGGCTAGGCTGGGACAAGATCTGTGTCTTTTTAGAGATGACCCCATGCTTGCCATGTGGGGAATCCGGGCCTGACAAGATTCCATTACAAACAGGGTGGAGGCAGGAGGCAAAGGAGAAACCAGGACAAAGGGTATTTCTAGAGCCAGGAGGCCTTGCTGCAGTTTTGGTTGGGGAATGTGTGGTGGGTGACTGGAGGTGCCATTTATTGAGGTGCAGGTGACAGGTTGAGGGAGACTGGAGGAGGGGGTGGTGATCAGGGGGAATCAGGGCCTTGCAGACAGTGGTGTCTTTAAACTGCTGCTGTGCAGTGGGAGAAACCCTTGCTCAGGGCCTAGAGGCTGCATCCTCGCCTTCCTGCGCACTCATGCTGAGGAAGGGTCCTTTCTCTCGGAGTCCAGGAGAGAGCAACCCCCACCTGCAGTCCTGGGGTGGGCCGTGGCCCTGGGGTACAGAAACCTCAGGATCCAAACCTTCGCTGTGGGTCAGAGACCTCAGGCTTTCGGCAGACGGAAGGCGTCCTTGTGCTGACAGAGGAGGTGGGGACCCTGGGTGGTCATGGTGGTCACCGATGAGTGGCTGCATGAGAGAGACGCCGCGGTAACAGAGCTGCTCACTCCCGGTTACCCGTGTGTGGAGCGAGGCTCCTTGCACTCACATTGACAGAAACGAAGAGTAGGAACAGATGTGAGCATGTGTCCGTGACAGGCGAACCGGCTGGGGAAAGGCCTCTCTGCTTCATCAGGCATGGCTTCTATGTTGGGTGACTGTTTATCGAAATGTGTGCTGTCGTTTTGTTCAGATCAGTGGGGTTCCAGTTACTGCAGTGCTAACTCAACCTGGAAGAAATGATCACACGCTCTGGTCCTAGAAAATCAAGATGGATTTGATTTATGTGCATAAATCGATGTGCGTATTTGCAGGGTGGGCACTGGCGTCATTTCAGGCAAGAGCATGGAGCGGTGGGTTTAGTGTCTGCAGGGAGGGGGATGGAGATCCCAGACAAAGAAGGGCCCTGAACTTCCTGATGGTGGAGGGAAAGCTCGTGCCTGTGCTTCGTAAACAGATGGCAGTAGATGTCACACTGTTGTGCTTGATTCCAATAGACATGTTTAGAAGAGTGACCTAACGGTTTTATTTTAAGAAGCCAATATTTATAATATGCTGGAAATTATGTCCCTTGCAGCTGTTAAAACTAGGGACGAGCAGTTTAAGCTGTCAGCTCCAGGGCAGGAAATGTCAGCAAAGAGGTCGGTGGTGCCTGGAACCAGGCATCAGGTGGGGTCAGGGGTGGAGGGCTGGACCAAGGGCTGGATTGGGGACGCGGGCATGGGAGGCGACATGGGGGCAGGTGCTGGGTCTGGAGGGAGAGAGGACCCAGGGGAAGCCTGGGTTACCCCCACTACCACCACGGGGGGGGGGGCATCTTTGGAGGGAGACAGGAAGGCGCCCCCAGAGAGACTAAGGAAGACTGGGAGTTTCCAGAGGGAGGGCGTGAGGGCTGCCTGCAGACCAACCCCCATGCCTAGCGCTGATGGAGGGCTGGCTCGTTAAGACAAAGGCGCTGGGGCTGATGGGCTCGTTTGGGTGGAGCCATGGGGGCGAATCCTCCCTTTCAAGAAAGAACAGGAGGTGAGGAAGCCAACTGAGTTCTTCCCGGGAGTTTCGCAATAGAAAGAAACAGAAATGGGGCTTTAGAGCCATGGGGGAGGTGATGTAAGGAAAACATTTTTGTTTTAATGAGTGAGCTCTGGTTGAGGCTGGTGTGAACCTTCCAGGGCCGTAACTTGCAGAGAGAGGTGTGTACTGAGGAGGGTGCAGGTGGCCTGGGGTCTCCCAGGGAAAAGTGGGCGTGGCGGGCCTGTGTCCAGCAGGACTGGTGTGGCCAGGAGGGCGCTGCGGAGGGGGGCTTTTTGGATGAGGTGCTCAAGATTGGGTAGGAGTTTGACAGATGGAGGGAGAGAGTTTCCGGAACAGGAAACAAGAAGAAGGGGTCATGGAAGCTGGAAGCTGGCCGTGGATAATTTGGGGCATTGAGGAGCCCTTGGAGTGGCACAGGGGGGCAGCTCTCGGTCACAGTGGGGGCCCTTCTGAAACGCACAGAAATCTAACTCTAGACCCTCCCCCGAGCCTTCCCGAGCCTGCAGGACCGGAGTTTCACAAACTCACACAAAATTGAATCTTGGGTTTCTCAGAGATGATGCCTTTCTTTGCCTGGTCTGTCCCATGGGTTACTGGCTCCGTTTGGCTCGTTCTTGGTGTCTAGCATGATCCGCGTGTCAGCTTATAGCGTGAGCCTTGGTGGATCGCACATGTCCGCAGAACGCTGGTGTCCAATGGCCTCCTCCCCTTAATACAGCTGGAGGCACACTCTTCGAGACTTGGCTGTCCTTACACCATGGTCCGTGCGGGGATGATGCTCGGGGTGATGGGGCAGGACTGTACTTCCCGCTCGCGCTCCGGGGAGGAGAGCCTGTCCCCGCAGGACAAGGAGCCTTAGAGAAGGAGCGATGCACGCGTTTCACCTTGTGTAGGGCTAAAAATGAATGTGCTGATCAGTTATAGTACATTTGCCTTCGGTTGTGACCCAAAACGTAGGTGTGACTTTAACAACACATCGGTCCAGAAAGTGACGGAGTCCTTGTTCTGAGCCGGCAGCTTCTGTCCTGTTAATTGATTCTGTGTTCTCAGTCTCTGCTCGTCCCTTGGGGCCCCTCTCCCCGGCACGCCTGACTTCCCTGAGCTCTGTCCTGCACCACTTTGCATTGTGTCCACGGAGCTCCCCCACCTTCTGCTAAGAACGCATGAGGGTCTTTTCATCACCAAAGCTCCCAAGGGGGCCTGGTTTGAAAATGTCAGCCTCCCATATAGAAATGTGTGTGTGCAGAAAGACAGCTGTCACGTGGGGCTCTATTCGGCATGAGAAAGGCCATGCTACCTCCGTTTGCATTTTCAGGGAGGCAGAGTGCAGACCTCTCTCTCTGCTCATTGCTCAGAAATCCTCTTAAAGAACCAGACGTACATGTCAGAGATACAGACGTTGTCTCCGATGAGACGGAGGGGTTCAGGAAGAGGAAATAGGAGAAACTATAAAAGAAATAACACAAGAAAATCTGCAAGCTGGGGGGGGTCCCCCACCAGCACTCAGTCCCGAAGCAGGCTGGGACACGTGACGGCAGTGGAGTGAGACAGAAGGTCTGAAAGCTTCTGGAGGCAGGGATCCCATGCAGAGGCTGGCCGGCGGGCATGGTGTCAGCCTTCCCCTGCTCGCCGGACGAGGAAGGACCGTGGCGTCCTGCCTTCCTGGTCTTAGTGAACCGGCTGTCATCAGAGACACGAATGAAGACATCTGCAAACGTGGCAAGTCTTCCCAAAAGATGTGCCTCCCACACACCCGTCCGAGGAAACCACTGGGAAATGTGCCCCCAGATTGAGAGAGTGACCCCGAGGATGGAGGCAAGGACACTCAGGAGTCCGGAGCTGCTCACCAACCGAGTCTGGGCGCCGGGGAAGCACGGGCCCAGCCCCAGCCTGTGTCCGGCCTCCAAGGTACGCTCGGGAGCATGGTGGGCCCCCTGCACCCTGGTGATGGCTTGACCCGGGGCAGACAGACTGACACACTGTGAGGAGGCGCGGTTGCAGGACGCGTGGAGGCGTAGCCATGGGGACCTGGCCCCAGTCTTGCCGCCTCCGCCCCCAGCAGCATCTGCACACACACACACACACACACACACCGCAAAACCTCCCGCGGCAGAAGCCACACACAGACGGTACGCAAGGTCTGCACACCAGCACATACAACAAAATCTGCACCCGGCACAAGAGCGACATGAAACAACAATACACAGAATCTACAAACACAAGGTCTCCGCAGACAACACACAACAGGAGCCGCACAGAAAACCTATGTGAAACAATACAGCAAATCTACACACAAGCAGCGTGACCTGCACAGAACCACACAACAAAATCTGACACACACGTGCAGCGAAACGGTACCTACAAATGGTAAGAACTAAGAACGTGTGAAAAAATAGGTCATTACCTTTAAACAGGGCGTACCAGAAATGAATTAATCAGTTTGTTTGAGCAAGCAGTCAAGAGTGTTTTCAGAGTCCTAATATTACAAACACCGATTTAACGAAGACGATGTCGGGGAAGCTGGGGGGGAGAGTGGGGACGCTCCCTGTTCGTCGGCCGCGGTGAGAACTGAGGGTGCAGCCCCCAGAGGTGAGCCATCAGGGGCCTCAGCGGAGGCCTGTCCTTTCCAGATGTGGAAGCAGATGTGGCAGAAAGACAGACGGGAGAGAGCCCCGCCGGGGAGGCGCGATCTGAAACCAGGGCAGTGGTTTCCTTCCAGAGGCCTTTTGGCCTCCACAGTGCGTGTGTGGTTAGTAGCCATTCACCTTTATTTTTTTTTCTTTAAGGATTTATTTATTTATTCGAGAGAAAGAGCAATTGAGCAGGGGGAGGGGCAGAGGGAGAGAGAGAATCTCTAGCAGATTCCCAGCTGAGCACAAAGCCTGACGCGGGGCTCAATCCCATGACCTGAGATCATGCCCTGAGCCAAAATCAAGAGTCGGGCACCTGCCTGCCTGCCCCACCCAAGTGCCCTGGAGCTGTTCACCTTGATGGATGAGAAAAAGAGAAAGACATGGGAACAGGAGGTCCTGCTACGCTGTCATCCAAGGGCCCTGCCCTGAGAGGTGACTTGAGCTGGCCCAAGACAGTTTTCATCCTGCGGGTCAGGTGGTATGTGCCCCACCGCCCAGGGGCCCTCCTGTCCCCACGTCCCGGGTCCCGGGTCTGGAAACACAGTACCAGCTGGGGAGCTGGGGCCATCCTGCAGTGAGAAAGCTGCTGGCAAGGCCATGTGGCCACAGCAGAGGCCCGTGTTCCATGTCCATCCCGCTCAGACACACAGAGAGGCTCTGGGCTTCCCACGTCTGCTTTCAAGGGCCACTGTCAGCCTGCAGATTCTGGAGTGGAAACCAGTAATGTAGGTGAAGAGGTTCTTGGAAATTAGTCTCTAGGCAATGAAGTGTTCCCCAAATGGTCACTAAGGCCCGGGCCGGGTACGGCCGTGCAGTGGCCTGTCACACTCAAACTCAGTCCTCAAGGTGGCTTCACTGTGGCAGGGAGAAAGGATGTGGGCATGAACAGTGGCAGCCTGGGGCTTTACAAATGGAGAGAGCACACAGGCTGTGCAGGGGAGAGGGGGAGATGCCCCCGCACGAGGCACAGGCCAGGCGAGGCGGGGGGGCTGGCGAGAGGGTGGGAAGGGGGGGCTCAGAAAGGTCCAGAAATGAAAAGTCTAGGGCGTGGGAGATTACTTCATTGGGCTGGAGCAGAGAATAAGTATGATGGGAGATAAGATTAGGAAGAACTAAAGATTATAACCAGTTTACAGAATTGTCAATGCCAAGTTCATGGGTTTGCACTAAGCAACCAAGCATGATTCCTGTGTCATGCTGATTCTCTCTGACACTGAAGGCTTGTTTCTGAAAAATAGATACATGGCAGAGTCATAGGGGGTGAGAGTTGTGCCATGGAAAGTGCTAGGGAGCCACTGTTTTATGGGGTTGTATCGATGAGCTAGAATTTCAAAACCGTACCTGTGCAGGCTGGAAGGGGACTCATTGTGCAAATGAGGAAACTGAGGCCCACGGAGAGGAAATAACTCACACGGAGGTGTCTAACCTCCAGAACACGGCAGAGCCAGGCTCACACCCTGGTCCCTGGTGCCTGTGCCCTACAGCAGGACCAGGCCCTTTCCTTGCACTGACGCACCCCGTCTGTGCTCTGGACTGAGGGTCTCTAGCGTGTGAAGCAGTGTGTGCAGAAATGTTCTTGCCCAAATAAGATCAGACACTGCTGGGCTAAACACATTCCAACAGATTTTTATTGCAGGACTTCTCGGGGCCTTTACTGTGCCATGTGAATCAGGACTCCAGAATGGGACTCTGCAATGTCTCACAAATTTACTGGCCACAAAATTCCTCTCTATCCACCTGCTGCTTCTCTGGGGCCCGTCCCCCCCAACAGACCATCTTTCAGGAATGTTCCGCAGCACACGTTTGTCAAGATAGCTCTTGCTTGTTTGCTCTTTCCTTTTCGTGATTTTTTCCTTAATGCTTTTAATATTTTCACGGCACATGTACCCAGTGGGAAAATGTCCTTCTTGCTTTAAAAACATTCCCTGAGCCTCTAGACCAGGACTGAACACTTGATATGGCTGATTCGATACATATGACAAAGTTCGTTAATTATTCTTACATTAATTACATGTTGAAATGAGAATATTTTGGGTATATTCTGTTAACTAAAACATTACCAAAATTACGTGTATGAATTCCAGCAAGATTTCATATCGATGAAGGCAAGATTGTTCTAAAAATTTGTATAGAAAGTCAAGGAACGAGTATGGCTTAACCCATTTTGAAGAAGAAGAATAAAGTGAGCGGAAACACTCCGTCTTGACGTAAGACTTATTCCAAAACTGTGGTACTTAAGACAGTAGTGAGTGCTGTCCACCGAGTGTGGTGCTGGCCGGGGACGGACACAGTGGGCGTTGGAACAGAAGAAAGAACCAGACATAGAGCCGCACAGAGAGGGCCAGCTGGTTTTGGGCAGAGGCGCGAAGCATTTCAGCGGTGCTGACCCAGTTGTACATCTGTAGGCAGAATAACCTTGACCCCACATCTTATACAAACATCAATTCAAATGGGAGAATGTCCTTTAACATGTAAACTGTAAGACTCTCCTAAGGAAGCTAGGAGGAAATTTGGGGAGCCAGGGCTTAGGCGTGGGTCGTAGACAGGACACCAAAAGCATAATCCGTGGAAGGGAAAATCAGTGAGTGGGACTTCATCAAATTAGAAACCTTCGTTCTGCAAAGACCCTGTAGGGAGGATGCAAAGCAGTGCTGCTGCTGTAGGGTGGGAGAAAATGCTTGGGAGCCACGTTTCCGACGAAGGATCTAGATATGTGGGAACCTTAAAATACAAGAGGGAAGAAAAAACCCAGATAGTCTGAGAAAATGGGCAAAGGACGCGAGGGGACACTTTACTGATGAGGGTTTACAGATGGCAAACCGGTACACAAGAAGCTGTCCAGTATCATTAGCTGGGAGGGATGTGCGACGTGGAGCCACAGTGCGACGCCAGGGTCCATCTGTGCGAGCGGCTACAGTCAGACTTGGTGACAACCCCGGATGCCGGCGAGGACGCAGACTGCTGGCCTCTCGCACACTGTGACAGCTTCTTAGTCAACAAAGCCTGCACTTGTCAGCGACCCAGGCTGACCCCTTGCACTTCGAGGCACGTATTCCAGAGAAGTGACAGTCGTGACCACAGAAAGCCTGTGCACGATTGCTCATAGCAGCTTTATGTGTAAAAGCCCCAAGTCGGGGGAAGCCCAGGTGTGAGCGAACGGTTCAGCTGACTGTATGGTGTTCACACGGCGGAGTAACTCAGGACTGAACAGGGGTGTCCGGGATCCGTGTGACAACCTGAACAGACCTCAGGGGCATTTTGCTGAGTGAAAAAAAGCCAGTCTCCAAAGGTCCCATCGTGTATGATTCCATCTATACGACGTTCTTGAAATGACAGCATGTCGGAGATGGAGACTGGCCTCGTGGTTAGCAGGGGTTAGGGGTGGCAGGGCGGGAGGGGGTGTGACCGTAGAGGGGGCGCAGCAGTGAGGTCTTCTCCAGAATGTTACAGTCCTCCTGCATCTGGGTTGTGGAAGAGGCTCCACAGCTGTGGATATGCAGCTATGATAGCAGGACACAGAGCGACACGGACACACACCGCGCCCAGGTCACCTTCGCGGTGTTGGTACTACGCCCTGGCCACGTGGGAGCTGTGATGTTATCCATAGTTACATAAGACACAGCCGTCGGGGAAGACTGAGTGAAGGGTATTTGGGGCCTCTGTGTGCTCGGGGAAGACTGAGTGAAGGGTATTTGGGGCCTCTGTGTGCTCTTTTGGAAATTCCTGTGATTCTATAATTATTTCAAAATGTAACACAAACAGCTCCCAGAGCGTTGTGTGTGTGGCTCACCGGAGACTTGTGTTGGAGGGCGCTGCCGAGGTAAATCTGCTAAATCGTCCCAGCCAGGAACAGACTCGCAGGACGCCATCACCTTGCTCCCGGATCTGTCTCCCATCACATAGATGGTCCCGGGAGGGGCAGGGAAGGCCCAGCCAGGCCAAGAAACGAGACATAATCATCATTTCACACTTGCGTCACCAGCCTCTCTGAAAACGCCTCTCTCTCTGAGTTATTTTTAGCAGCCTGTGTTTTAAGATTGTGATGTGTTCGTTTTGCAATGTTTCAACCCGGGTTGCTTTTTCTAAATCAGTGCTTTTGCAGGTCACGTTAAAAGATCATCTTTTCCCACCTCCTGTCCGCTAGGATGGCGACTATAAAAGCAAATGAACAAGCTAGGGGGTGTTGGGAGGATGCGGGGCGGTTGGAAGCCTCGGGCACCGTCGGCGGGAGTGGAAGGTCCCCCGGGCGCCGTGGTTCCAGTGTGGCGACTCCTCAGACCGTGAAACAGAGTCCCCTGCGGTCCGGAGTTGCAGCTCTGTGTCCGCATCCGAAGAAGTGGAAGCAGGGCCTCGAAGAGATGCTTGCGCCCCCGCACTCACAGCCGAGGGGTGGAAACAGCCCAAGTGCCCGCGGGCGGATGCATGGCCCTGCGCGGTGCGGCCTGGCCGTGGGGGGTGGGGCGTCCCGGCTGCAGCAGGAAGGGCCTTCTGAGCCCTGCTGCACGTCGGGGAGCCTGGCGGACACCGTGCTGAGTGACACGGGCCAGACACAGAAGGACGAGTTCTGTGGGGCTCCCCCTGCGTGCTGGAGCTCCGGTGGTCAACCTCACGTGAAGTAATCTTCATAAAAACTGTCTGTACGCTCTGCCGAGGTTACGTAGAGGCTCTACTGGCTTCTTTCCTGCTCCGAGCCCCATTATGCAGACCTGTGTTCCGGAGGAGATTTGGCGTGTGTGGTCTGTGCTGCCTCGCTCCTCTCCAGGTCGGTGTTGGACTGGTGGCGGGTTGCAGAAGCCTCTGAATGGCTGGTGCTCTGTAGACCCACACTGTGTTTTTCTAGAAGTTTCCTGCAAAACTCAGAATAGTCCAATGAGGTGTCTGGGCTTTCTGAGTGAGGGTGGTGGTGGGATGTCTTCCCCGCATCTCAGAGTTTGGGCTGACGAACGTCTGTAGCCATAGAAATGAACCCTGGTCCCTCACCACCTGCACGAGGCGGCCAGGCTCGGGCACAGCAGGGGGCCCATGGCCATCACGGGAGACATGTGGATGGCTTACTCTCCTGCGGCCGTGCCTAGACCCCATACAGATTGTGACCTTGTGATTGACCCTGGTGGGGTGGCCCTGCCTGGTAACCACAGGGGCAGCTGGTGCACCTTGCTCAGACTTTTCCCCCTTTATACCGAGAAAGGAGTGCATAAGGTTGCCCTGGGGAGCGGAGGCCCTCTTCCCGGAAGTGGAGGGCGAGGATCCATTTGGCCAAATCTGGGTCCCACACACCAGCCCTTCCAAGTTCCCTTCCAGCAGGTTCTGGGGTGCCCCTGCCCTGTCGTAGTTTGTGGAAGGGGAGAGGGCTTATACTTTTCTACTGCCCCAAGTAAGGCAGACCTTCACAACGTGGCAGTGGTGGGTGCCTGTGCATCCCGGGGCAAGAGAGGGACGTTGCCTTCTGTGAGTCGATGAAATGCTGTCACGGGCACCAGCCACTTTCCTGAAAAGCTGCCATTTCCTGTAATAGCATCATCCATTTATACGCTTTCTTCACTAATAGATTTTACTGTTCGAGCTTTCTTTCAAGTACGTGTAGCTGGAAACCTTCAAAAGGCTCAGTGTCCGGGGGAGGGAAGGAAGGAGCCCCGGGACAGCAAGGCCAGGCCCGTGTGGCCACCCCCGGAGGGTGCCCAGGAGGAGGGCTTGCCGGGCCTGGCCTGTGTGGGGGCGACTGCACAGGTGGGCCTTGGGTTCCGGGCCCATGATGGCAGAGCCTTGCCCCAAGCAGGTGCTCTGTGAACGCTGAGGAAGAGAGAGAGGCGTTTACAGTCACTTTTGATGGGAATGTGGGGCGTCTCTTCCGGGACGCACTGCTGATCTACCCAAACTTCTGAAGTTCCTGGCCTCAGTTTTGCAAATGAAGCATTTGAAACTTTCCAACCAAGTCTTAATTATCGGGAGGTACTGAGGAGTCCAGGGGAAAGGTATCAAGGCTTACTGTATATGGAGCGTGGCATTCAAAGGATGTAAGAATTTGAAAAGGGAGTGAGTAGAAAGAGCAAGATCAAGCTCCTGTTGGAAATCCAGTAAAAAACCCCAAAAGGCAAAAAATAGACATTGTCCATGATTTATGACAACTTGAAGCAACTGTTTAATAGGAAGGGTCAACTTCGTTTTGGGATTTAGGGAGGCAGAGTAGTTGACAGGGAGGAAGGTGTCTGGAGGGTGAACCTGGGCCCTGTCTTGAACGAGCGGGACTTGGGCAGGGCAGGGGGCTCCAGGGAGGCAGGCCATACCCCAGGAGGGGACCTCGGTCCATAGCTGGGGGCTGGGGGGAGTGCAGGGATATACTCGGAGGAGCGGCCGGCTCTGTTAGCAGATGCCGCCCTGCCTGGTACCTGGCCCACGGGCTGAGCAAGGCTGATGGCTCTTGCCCTGTGGTCTTTTAGGGTCACTAGATAAATAACACACAGAAGTGATTACAGTGGTCAGAAGTGCAGTGAAGGAAAATTGCAGGGTGCTTTTAGAAAGTGTTACAAGGCCTTAATTTGAGCAGGTGGACCGGGAAGCCCCTCCCCAAAGATGTGCCAATTAAGCTAAGATGTGAAGAATGAGTGGGTGTTAGCCCCAGAGCAGGGGGAGGTTCCAGGCACAGGGAACAGCATGTGGGAGGCCCGGAGGCAGGAAGGCGCCGGGTGCTTCTGGGAACTAAAAGAGGCCATCGTGGCCCGAGAGGGTCAGTGACGGGGAGGTGGGCAGAGGAGGCTGGTGGGCTTGGGTTTTGTCCTGGGGCCAGTGGGAAGCCATCGGCTTTCAGGCTGGCAGGTAGTATGATTAGGTTCCAGTTCTAGAAGCCCCCTCTGCAGTGTGGGAAATGGGGTGGCCGGCCTGGGTGGAGCAGGAAGAGCCTTCTGGAGGCCCTTCCAGGGGGGAGAAGGTGGGGTGTGGTCAGGGGAGGTGGTGGAGGCTGCAGGTAGGGTCTGTGGGACTGTTGCTCCCGGGGCGGGATGAGCCTGGGTCTCGGACACTGTGTTCTTAGATATGGGAGGCACAGGAAGGCCCAGATTGGCAGGGAAGCCAGGAAGGATCTGGTCCTCATTTCTGGTAGATGTGCGGCGCTCAGACGTGGGGTGCCGCAGAGTAACCTGGGGGTTTGTGGGTGCAAGGACCCAGAGAGTCTGCTTCAGGAGGTCTGGGGAGGGGCCCGAGAATTCGCATTCCAGAGAAATTTCCAGGTGCTGCGAGCGCTCGTCCAGGGACCACCCTTGGAGAACCACTGGCATGAGGTCACTTTTCACAGGATGGGGGGTTAAAATGGCCAGATCTTATGTTTGTGGACTTTTGGGGTTATTTTCCCTAAAACACTGCTGATAGTCCATCATCCTGGGATTTCTTACGTGCCGCGAATGTCTGGGGACTGGACGTGCCCATGCAGAGGGACCATCAGTGCTACGGGGATTTTGCGATGACAGCAGACTTCAAGCTGCCCCCTCACTTCAGGCCTCACTTGCTGTCCAGGGGTGGCTGCGATCTATTTGCTTGGCTTTTAAGAACCATTTTAGGGCTGTGTCTCAGGGATCAGATGCTACTAGTAAGGGATGTTCTTTCCCGGGACGCAATGTACTGACGACGCTAGCGGTAAAAGGCTGAAACCCCCCGTTGTTTCCCACCCGCTACCATTTTCTTCCTGTGGCCCAGCCTCACACCGAGTCGGACGGGTTTCCTGCCCCAGCTGTGGGCTTGGAGGAGCCGCTTCTTTGGGGACACTCAAGGGACAGGAGACGGTCAGCTTCACCTCCCTTGAGGGGTGCAGAACAGAGGCAGCCCCCCAGGGCTTGGTGGGTCTAGCCAGGCTAATGCGAGGAATGCCCGAGGCAACTTGTCTGTACCTTACGGTTCTGACAGGTTCTGTAGGGAACCTGTGTTCTGCCTGCCACAAGCCTGCAGCTTTGAGCAGCTTCTGAAGAGCCTGTTCTGGGGGTGCCCGGATGGCTCAGTTGGTGAAGAGTCCAAGTCCTGACTTCAGCTCGGGTCATGATCTCAGGGTCCTGGGATCGAGCCGCGCATTGGGTTCCCTGCTCTGCAGGGAGTCTGCTTGAGATTCTCTCTCTCCCTCTGCCCCCTCCCCACCTCTAAAATGAATGAATGAATGAATGAATATTAAAAAGAGCCTGCTCTTGTCTTTGCAGGACTTCCTCCATTGGGAGCTGATGCCGGCAGGTGGAAGGACTCGGGCTCATAGGTAGACAGGTTTTCAGCCTCCTCGGGGCACTCCAGAAACTCGCTAAAGCAGGTGTCGTGTGTTTGTTTCTTCTGCCTCTTTGTCCCTCTTCACCTCCTGCTCAGTGACCACATGCTGTCCCCATTCTGGCCTCTAACCACCCCCGTGGTACCATCCACCAGGAAACCCTACATTAAAGCTACTAGAGCCACAATGAGATATTTTTTAACTTAAATGGGGATTCCAGGAAAATACTGGGCTGTGTTTGCAAAAATAAACACCCTGGTTATTGATCCTTGGCCCTTTTCTTTTTTTTTAGAGGGGTCAAGGGGAGGGCAGAGGGAGAGAGAGAGGAGAGAGAAACGTAGCGGACTCCACGCCCGACATGGGGCTCGATCCCAGGACCCTGAGATCATGACCTGGGCTGAAATCAGGAGTCAGACACTTAACTGACTATGCCACCCAGGCGCCCCGGTCCTTGGCACTTTGAAGGCAGCTTGGAAATCCCACCTCTCTGCCTTGTCTCCTTGTTGCTACACCACCTCTTCCACAGTGAGGTTTGGAACTCTCTCCCCTCTGCTCATGTGAACATGTGTTTGGGGATCTGAGTTTTCATTTGGACTTTGCATCATCTGCTTTTCGTTCTTCAAGCTGCCACTGGGGTAGAGGTGGGACAGAGGCCATGTGAAATCAGCATGCAGGAGGAGCCAACCTGTATATTTTGCCTAAAAAAGAACCTAGCAATACAGAGGGGCTCCGACAAGAGCTGAGATGCACGAAGGTTGTGCGGGGTTGGCTTCACTGGGGACGGAGGAAGTGGAAGGGAAGAGGAATTATTATTTTTAGTGCATGCTGGGTGTATTGTACTTTATGCTCCCCCCAAAACCGCATGAGGTGAGCATTTAAAAAAATTATTTTAATTCCAGTATGGTTAACATACAAGGTTATGTCCGTTCCAGGTGTGTGATACAGTGACTCAGCACATACATCACCCGGTGCTCATAGGATAAGTGGACTCCTGACTCCCCATCACCCATCTCACTCATCCCCCTACCCACGTCCCCTCTGGTGGCCATCAGTGTGTTCTCTGTAGTGAGGAATCTGTGTTTTGGTTTGTTTCCTTTTTTCTTTGTTCCTTTGTTTTGTTTCTTAAATTCCACATGTGAATGAAATCATGTGGTATTTGTTTTTCTCTGACTTATTTCACTTAGTGTTATACTCTTTAGACCCATCCATGTTGTTGCGAATGGCAAGATTTCCTTCTTTTGATGGCTGAGTAATATTCCAGTGTGTGTGTGTGTGTGTGTGTGTGTGTGTGTGTGTGTGTGTGTATAATATATCACCTCTTCTTTATCCATTTATCAGCTGATGGACTCTTGGGCTGCTCCCGTGTCTTGGCTATCGTACATAACACTGCTACAAACATTGGGGTGCATGTATTCCTTTGAGTTAGTGTTTTCGTATTCTTTGGGTAAACACCCAGTAGTGGAATTACTGGATCATATGATAATTCTGTCTTTAACTTTTTGAGGACCCTCCATACCGTTCTCCAGAGTGGCTGCACCAGCTTGCGTTCCCACCAGCAGTGCACGAGGGCTCCCCTTTCTCTGCATTCTCGCCAACACCTGTTGTTTCTTGTGTTGTTGATTTTAGCGGTTCTGACAGGTGGGAGGTGATTTCCTGGAGAATGATGAGTGATACAGAACAGCTCCACACGTGTCTGTTGGCCTCTGGGTGTCCTCTTTAGACAAATGTCTGTTCATGTTTTCTGCCCATTTTTTAATTGGATTATTTGGGTTTTTAGATATTGAGTTGTATCAGTTCTTTTGGATACTAAGCCTTTACTGGATAGATCATTTGCAAATATCTTCTCCCATTCCATAGGTTGTCTTTTTGTTTTGCTGATTGATTCTTTCCCTGTGCAGAAGCTTTTCATTTTGATGCAGTCCCAGTAGTTCATTGTTGCTGTTAGCCCTTTGCTTTAGGAAAGGAAAAATGCTGCTACGGCTGATGTCAGAGAAGTTACTGCTTGTGTTCTCTTCCAGGATTTAGGCCTTTAATCGATTTTGGGTTTATTTTGGTGTTTGGTGTAAGAAAGTGGTCCAGTTTCTTTCTTTTGCATGCAGTTGACCAGTTTTCCCAACACTATCTGTCTTTTTCCTGTTGCATATTCTTGCCACCCTTGTTGAAGATTAATTGACTATATATAATCATGGATTTATTTCTGGGTTCTCTGTCCTGTTCCGCTGATCTGTTTGTCTGTTTTTGTGCCGGTACCATACTGTTCTGATTACCTAGGCTTTGTAGTGTAGCTTGCAATCTGGGATTGCGGTACCTCCAGTTTTGTTTTTCTTTTTCAAGATTGCTTTGGCTATTTGGGGGGTTTTGTGGTTCCATACAAATGTTAGGATTGTTTGTTCTAGTGCTGTGAAAAATGCTGGGGGTACTTTGATAGGGATTGCACTGAATGTGTAGATTGCTTTGGGGAGTATGGACACTTTAACACTACGTGTTCTTCCAGTCCATGAGCATGGGATGTCCTTCCATTTCTTTGTGTCCTCTTCACTTTCTTTCATCAGTGTTTCCTAGTTTTCAGAGTACGCCTCTTTCAGTTAGGCGAGCGTCTTTATTTCCATGTTATAGGCCCCAGAATTAGCAGGTCCAGATCATCCGTCAAACAAGTGGGAGGTCTAACCTCACAGGATCAACAGAAAACAGAAGTGACTGATCTGATCAAGTTTTATGTGGGGCGCAGGAGCCTTCCCCTCCACGACGGCATGCGCTCCTCGGGTCCCCAGGAGACATGGGTGTGCGCTGGCTGTCAGGCCTAGGGTAGCGGCTGAAGGAAAACAGAGGTCGTACTAGACATGAGTGCCCGTGAGGAGTTCACAGTCCAGTGATGGAGGAAAGAGAACCAGAGGTGACCGTGTGAAACGGGCTTTTAAAGATGGTGACATATTTGTTTTATGAATGGAAACCGATGGCTAATAAAAAAAGATGAAAGTCTGAGTTCATAAAGACTTTCTAATCTGGAAGACATTCGAATCAATTGCTTTTAATAAAAAACATTATTTTAGGTAAGAAAACAGCTCAAAGCCCCCAGCCTCATCATAAAAAAGGGGACCCCAGGGCTTGGTGCCTTTTAGACCCTGTGGAAGGTCCCCGCACGAGCTCAAGGAACCTTTACGTCAACTTTAACAGGACTTGTCTTTAAAAAGTGCTTTGGCAAGGGCTCCGGTGGCTCAGTCGGTGAAGCATCTGCCTTCGGCTCAGGTCACAATCCCACGGTCCTGGGATGAGTCCCGTATCAGGCTCCCTGCTCAGCGGGGAGTCTGCTTCTCCCTCTAGCCCTCCCCCCTGCTCATGATCTCTCTCTCACTCTCTGTCTCTCAAACAAATAAATAAAATGTTAAAAAAAAAAAAGGAAATCCCATTCTTTTAAAAATAAGTAAATGAATATTGCTTTGGCAGAAAGCTCATCGTGAACACCAGGCCCTTGTTTCCTGACAGGTGTCAGAGATGGCTGAAGACGGGAGCGAGGAGATCATGTTCATTTGTAAGTAGCCTCTGGCCTGGCCTCGAGCACGGGCGGCGCCCTGCTTACTGTCCCAGCAAAGCCCGCGTCTGCCTTTTGTTTTTATCTGACTTTTGTGTTTTTATCTGACAGAAAAGCTACTTTTTAAGTTGAAATGCCTTTGCTTGCCTTAAGAAACATGTTTGTTGCCTGAGAAATGGGCTGCAGGGGCGTGGTTTTCAAAGGATCTTCTTTCTCAGAACACTGGGCAAAGGGCACTTTGCAGGGGCTGGCACTGCTTTCGGAAAAGTAAGCCAGGGGGTTAAAGGAGATTTATGATAGGTTAGATTTATGGTAAACAGGTTAAATAGGGGAGTTTTCATTTATTCTCCCTCCTTGGGGAGATCTTGTTCTCTGTGTAGACTGTAAAGTGACTGCATACTTCGAAGTGTGCTGCAGAGGGAGGTCTTTCCCTTGGGGGCCCCATCCTGTGTTTGCACCATTTTCGTATTTGTGGGGAGCACTGTGGGGGGGCCCCTCCCAGCACTCTGTCCCCTCTGACACTCTCACGTCTGTTGCAGGGTGTGAGGACTGCAGCCAGTACCACGACTCCGAATGTCCTGAGCTGGGCCCCGTGGTCATGGTCAAAGACTCCTTTGTGTTAAGCAGGGCACGGTGAGTGGCTGCTTGAGCTGGCTTTAGTCCTTCCTGTCAAACAGGGTTGTCTGGATGTGAACTCTACATCTGCAGAAAGGAGAGGTCTTTTAGGGTCCCTGGACCCAATTGCGACGTGGGGGTTCCCCACACACGACCTAGCAATCCTCAGACACCAGCAGGATTCAGCTCTGACCCCATCTGCCCAGAGACAGCGTCAGAACCCACGGGTTCAGGGCCCAGGCCTACAAGACCGCCCCGCACCCCCAACTCCAGACGCCAGACGCAGGCCCCAGGCTGTCTCAGAGCTCTGCGAAACACTTACTTTAACCAGTTTATTGAAGGATGTGATAAATGACATGGATGAACAGCCACATGAAGAGACATGAAGGGTGAGGTCCCAGGAAGGGGCGAGGAGCTTCCCTGCCCTCCGCCTGCAACACTCACCCCGCAGCTCCAAAGTTCTCCAAACTTGAAGCTCCCCACCCAGTCCTTTTGGGTTTTATGGAGCCTTCGTTATGTAGGCATGACTGACTGAGTCATAGCACTGGCTGACCCAACCTCCAGCCCCTCTCCCCACCCAAGAGGGGGGCGGGGGCGGGACTGGAAGTTCCAACCCTCTACTCCTGCGGCTGGTCCCTCTGGCACCAGCACCCGCCCTGGGTTGGGGTCTAAAAGTCACCTTCGTTAAGTCTCTGAAGTGTTTGCGGGAACCGGGGATGAAGCACTTACATCTGAGCGATGTATTTGGTCATCGAATGACCAAATGCGTATTTCCTATGAATCATGATATCACAGGAGGAAACTGTAAAAACAGAAGGCAGGACTTTGAGCATGACAGTCCTCAGGTTGCAGAGGGCAAGGCATCCGTGGTTTCCAGGCCACGGTGGACGGAGCAGCCTGCCACCGGGATCAGCCAGGACGTGTTTCGAGACTAGAACTAGTCTCGTTCTAGTTCAGGGTCCCTAGGGGCCAGCATGGCAGCCGTGGCAGAGCCGATGGGCCAAGGCTGCAGGTCTGCTCCTTCGGTTTTGCCCGTAACCCAAATCTGGGCCTGCCGTCTGATGGATGTCCCCTGTGGGCTGCGTGGGACCCGGGGCAGGGAGGGCAGGTGGACAGGCGAAGCCGTCTCAGCTCCTGGAGAAACACCAGCAGATCTCGCGAGGAGACTCGGTGGCTCTGCCATTCCCATTCTGTACACCTGGGGGGCCGTGGCACCTGGGGGGCCGGAGCCAGAGCTGTGAGGGACGGTCTGCCCACGGCCCGGGTCAGCCATGTGGCGGCCATTTGAACAGAGACAAGGCGTTCTGTTTTCCGTCCCTGCGCTGCCTCATCCGCGTACAGAGAGAGTAGCCGACCCCATGCGGAGCTGTGATCAGTATTATGTTATACACAGTACCTGCCACATGGAGGCGCCATTGTTATCTTGGTATTTCTAGAAGCTTCCCAACTGCTTTTTCTAGCCTGTTTATTTAGTAACTTTTTCTCACTGTGACTTACCCTCTCAAAACAGATTACTATTTTTGCTTGAAGCGGAAATCTCGTCCGCTGTCCCCCAAAACCTTCACTGGTTGCCTGTTGCCCACGAAACTCTGGTAGCAGCTCTTAGTCCCGAGGCTGGAGCCCTCTGTGATTGGGTTCCTCCTCCTCAGCCCAGCCTTCTGCTCGGCCCTGGGTGGGGGCCGTGCTCCAGGCTCCCTGGTGCCCCACACGCTCATGGACGTGGGTCGGGCTCGCCTGAGCCTTGGCTTGTGCTGGGGTCCCAGCCCATGGACCTTCCTCTTTCAGTGGCCCATCCTCGACACTCTCATCATTTAGGTAAAAGCATCCTCCACGGAACTGGCCCGTTCAGCCTCACTGGACACCCTTTTCTGCTCCTGGGAATGCCGTGGCCCTTTTCCCTTTCTTAGGTGCTTTGTACCTCATCGTGGAGCGCCCCCTCTCTCTGGGCCCTGCGGCTCTGGGGGTGAGAGTTCGGTCCCGTTCACCTCTGCTGGCCTGTCGCAGCCCGCTCCTGGGTGAGGATGTCAAACACATCCTTTAGTAAATGCCCCTCCCTCCCCATGTGCTCTGGGTGAGTTGTGCTAGGGCGTTGAGGCCGGTCTCCCGTGGCTCAGGCCGTTGAAGAGCTGGGTGTGCACTGGCCACTGGGCCATCACCCCTCTGTCTTCAGTAGGAAGCTCTTTCTCTCCCTCAGGAATGGTATTTCAGCAAGAGCGAGCTTTTGGGCCATCTTACCCATTTGTCCCCGGTGTACGTGGCTGTCCTCAGCCAGCGACGCTCAGGGGCTGAGGGCCTCCCGTTCCATTTCTAGATCATCCCTCCCTTCCAACCTGGAGATCAGGAGACTGGAAGACGGGGCCGAAGGAGTGTTTGCTGTGACCCAGCTCGTCAAGAGAACACAGTTTGGTCCGTTCGAGTCGAGGAGAGTGGCCAAATGGGAGAAGGAATCCGCGTTTCCGCTGAAGGTACGGGTCGGGGCCGGCGGGGGGCTTGGGGACGGGCGCGACCTGCCCCCACCCCGTGCGAGGGGAGCCGCGTTTCCGCTGACTGATCAGTGTCTCTGGTGGCTTCAAAGGTCCTAGTTCTGCTTTCTTCCACGACGGTGGTTCTCCTTTTATTTTAGTTTGTTTTTCTATCACAAAAGCATCAAAGCGGAGCTTGTATTTTATACTCTTCACCTTTGCCAGCCCCTGAAGAGAGGGTATTGAGAATGCGTGCAAGAGCAGCCCCCCCAGGCCGCCCTGGCTCCTCTTGTGACCTGGACTGGCGAGCAGCCTCTGGGCGCGCCTTCCGCGCTTCTCGGGCCGTGTCCCCCCGGGCACGCTCACACCTGAGCGGAACGACTGGGCCTTAGCAGAGCTCTTTCAAGAGGAAGGGGTTTTGTTTAGGCAGCGATGAGATGTGGGTGCAAAGTTCAGCATCTCGAAAAAGCCCATCAGTCTGAGAGAAGACAGCTCTTATGTGAAATGGAGCAAACAGAGTGGATGTCAGTCGCAGGGAAGGCTCTGAGTTCTCAAAGGAAGACGTGTAGATGCGCCACGAGGCCGGGGACTCGGGTTCTCTCCCCACCCCCCAGCACGTGCCCGAGCCACATATGCCTCCAGAAACGCCTGTGGCGTGAGCAGTGAGGACCAGGGTGCTGGTCACCGACCCAGAGTGAGCTTTTCCTAGAGGCCCTCAGCAGAGATCCGCGTGTTCCAGCGCAGGCCTGAGATGGGTAGCCTCGGGGTTTTGGTGGTTCTTGGAGAAGTTGAGCTTCTAGGGCAGATTTCAGCAAAATGGGGAGAAGGAAAGGTATTTGATTTGTTCACCAACAAAAGAAATGAAGGAAAGAAAGGTGGTTTTACGTGAAGGAATAAAGAAGCCTGAGGCCAAGCCCCACAAAGGCCATTGACTGCCATCCTTCACAGGGCAGACGGGGCCTCCAGCCTTTGAGGGGGCCTCTAGCTTCTTAGCAGTGGGGAGCCCCTATGGGAAAAGTTTGGGAGAGGGAAAAGCAAAGAAGCAGCGATGGCATCAGAAAAGAGGGCCAGACCCTCCTCTACTCGTGTGGTGACTTTGAGCTTCAGAATACCGACGTTTCTCCCCTGTTGCCATCCATCAGGCAGCGGGGCGGTGTCACAGGCCAGGGCGCAGCCTGTCAGGATGGACTGGAGTTGGTGGACACTGTTGTGAGAGCGCGGGCATCCTGGTGCCCCCCCCAGAGCACCAGTAGAACTAGGCATCCTCATTCCCAGCTGGGCCGCGCACGGCGTTCAGATATCCGGATGCCCCATGGAGCAGGGGGAGCGCTCAGGTGTCCCAGCAATACCTGGACCGGGAGTAGAACCCAGGTGTCATTACGCCCACTTGGAAACTGATCAAAGCCTCAGTGTCCAGCCTCTCACCTGGACCAGGAGTAGACCTAGGGTGTCCCAGTTCCCACCCGGGCTGTGCATAGAACTCAGGTCCTCCGATGAGCCCTGAAATGGGTTCTGCGTGGAGCGTGATCTGGCCTCCAACGAGGCTCTGTCTGGACTGGTTCCCCCCCNCCCCCCCCCCCCGTCCCCCGCAACACACACACACACACACACACACACACAGACACGCGCACTGACCTGCCGACAGGTAGATAACCAGCTCCTTCCCTGGCCCCTTGGCGGCCGTGCCCACCCTCAGGTGTTCCAGAAGGATGGACACCCCGTGTGCTTTGACACCTCCAACGAGGATGACTGCAACTGGATGATGCTGGTGCGGCCGGCGGTGGGGCCCGAGCACCAGAACCTGACAGCCTACCAGCACGGCAACGACGTGTATTTCACCACCTCGAGGGACATCCCCCCGGGCGCTGAGCTGCGCGTGTGGTACGCCGCCTTCTATGCCAAGAAGATGGACAAGCCCATGCTGAAGCAGGCCTGCTCTGGAGCCCACAGTACGTGGCCCCACTGCCCGGTGGCCGAGGGAGAGCTGTGCCGGCAAGCCGGTGCGCTGGGAGGGGGGAAAGGGAGGCTGCTCTTGACCCCATGGGCCTGGGTCTGGCGTTCTGCTTGTTCAAGGTCTGGGCTCGCCCCTAAGCCGGACGCTGGCCGGGAAATCAGGGTGCTAGGGCACAACAGGCTGATTCCTGGTTCTGCCCTCTGGGCTTTCCACGCGGTAACTCCTCCCCACCCACCATCCTGCGAGGTCTCTGTTTTGGGGCAGAGGAAACGGAGCACAGAGAGGTTGGGGAACCTGCCCTGAGTCATAGTGCAGGAGTTCGAGGAGTCGGGGTTCGGACCTGGAATCTGTCCACCTTGTGGCAGCCTCCTCCAGATCTGGGGGGGTGTGCTCACTTGTGTACGTGCGTGTGTGTGCCTGTGTGCACACCTGTTCCAGGAAAGACCTAGCGGAGGTCATATGTGTGATTTGCCCAAATCCAGCACCCAGAATGTGTGTCCTGCCACCCCATGGGGTGAAGGGGGCCCGTGGAGCTTCAGTCCCTCCCGTCCAGCCGTGAGTCTCTGGGGTGCAGCCTGGGACACGTGAGGCCGCCGCCGCGCGTCTATGGCCCGCAAGTGCGGCGGGTCATATCCTTGCCTGATGCCGCCAGGGCTCCCGCACCTGTTGTTGCCACGGTCACTTGCTCAGGGGGAGAAATAACCCTCTTTCCTCTGACCCCCCCCAGCCCCCATCACTGCAGGATTCTGACCAGAAAATGGTTTCCTTTCTATTGTGAGCACGATGTGATGCAAAGAGGGTCTTAACATATTTGTAAGGCTCTGGTCTGTCCCAGGTGGTTGCGGCTTTGTGACCTGTCCCCCCGCAGCCCCGCCGCCTCTGTGGAGCCCTCCTGGTTGTCCCCGTGCCGGCAGTGTGAGGAGAGACGTCTGTGAGGCTGCCCAGACCTAGCAGACCTTAACAGGCTTAAACAGCAGACGGGCTGCCTCACAGCCCTGGAGGCTGAAGGCCGGCACCAGGTGTCGGCAGAGCTAGCCAGTTCCTTCTCGAGGCCTCTCCTGGCTTCTGGTGTTGCCAGCAGCCCTTGGCATTCCTTGGCTTGTAGATCGCTCACCCCGATCCCTGCCCCTGTCCTCACGTGGCCTTCTCTTCCCTGTGTCTGTGTTCTCTTATAGGGACACCAGTCCCTGGATTTAGGGTCTGCCCTACTCCAGTCTGACTTCCTCTTAGTGATGTCTGCAAAGACCCTTTCCAGAGATTGCAGGCGGATGTGGATTTCAGGGGGGCCACTCTTCCACCCACTATGGGCTGGTTGGGGGCAGGGGGGGCGTGTGGAGCCGCTGAGAGTGCCCTCGGGGAATATCGGTGGGGAGCCAGATGGCCAGACCGCCTGCACTCAGCTCTGGTGGCTGGGGAGGGCTTGCCACCCTCCAGATATTTGCAGAGGAAGCCTGGGAGCTGTGTGGGGTGTTCTTTATTTTGGTAGTCAAGGCCAAGAAAGAGTTTGGAGAGACCCACAGCTTTTCACCTGGCTGCTCGCAAGCCCACCCTTTAGGATTTGCCGAAACCAGGTGCCTGGCCCAGCCCCGGGGAGGCACGGACGTGTCCCGCTGGGCCAGGCGTCACTTTGGAGTGTGGTACGGCCGGGCGGGCTCACCGGTGCTACGCAAGACCTCTGGGATCTTCCCCAGCTGGCTTTCTTGCATTCCAGATTCCTTCCGGCCTCGGCGGCTGTGCGTGTGCCCCGGGCCCAGCCAGACTGCACGTGATGGTGGGAGTTATGAGAGGCTGACCTTGCCTCCTGCTCACGACTGTCAGGTCAAAGTCCGAGCGAGGCTGCTGCTTCCCTCCGACAGTTGGCAGTTCTGTTTGCTTTTACCTCTGGGAACGCTCTCTAATCTGGAGCTGTGTTTGAGAAGGGGGTTCTAATGAACTTAGTCTGGACTGTGTCGACCTGGACAGCCATCTCCTTTATTTCCCCCAGCCGCCTTCCTGAGGGACCCTAAGCTGGCTGCCATTTGTCCTCTGTGTGTGCCTTCTGGGAACGCAGGACATGATGGGTCATCACGTCCCCATCAGCTGGAAGGCACATCCCCCTAAAGGAGTTTTTGAATCAGGAAAGCAAACAAGCAACTTAGGCACTCTGAGATCTTAGAAACACTTTTTATGGTTTTTCACTCTGTTTTGGGAGAAGCGGCAGAAAAGTATTTCATAGAAGTGCAGTGGAAGTTCTTGACTACTATTAACTGGTTGGTTAGTTGGGTTCCTCATTTCTTACACCTGTGGTATGATGACCTAGCTCGGGTGGTGCTGGTAAGTCCCCAGAGGACACGAGACATCCACCACTGTGCGCAGTGTCTGTGGCAGAACAGTGACAGGCAGCCATCCCAGGCCGCCGCGCCCGGCCTCCACCACCATGGCCTCCCGCCCAGCCCCTGCCCAAAGCGCTGCCGCCCCCTTCCCAGGGGTCTCCTCCTGGCCCAGCGGAGCTCCTAGAACCCTGCTCCGGCCCTGCCTGCCCTGAGTGCCTGGGGCCCCGCCGAGCATGTCGGGTGTGAGTTCTGGACGCCTCCCCCAGCTGAAGCGTTTTGTTGAGAGCCCACCATGCCTGCTTCTTAGACACGAGTGTAGGTGCCAAGACCTGTGAAGAGGGACCTGGACCAGCCTGAAAGCTGGTTATCTGCATGACTCTGATTACCCAGATCCAGCAGGTCGGGAAAGGGCTTAACCTCTCCTTCCCAGCGCCAAGGCCTCTGGTCTACACGCCCTTGAGACCCTGCAGCGGAGTGGAGAGAAGGGGCCTTTTGTGGCCATCACTGTGCCTTGGGCCCGGTAGCAGAGGGGCAGAGCAAGGTGAATGGGCCTTAGGGACCACCGCCGTGTTCTAGAAGAATCGTGTTGGGGGCCAGTGGACAAGGAGCTGTCTTCCCATAAATTATTCCAAATCTTTCTTGGTGAGCATCAGAACTGCAGGGAGTCAGTAATTTCATTCTGTCTCTTTAAAATTTGCTTCAAAATACATCTTTGTTATAGAAATCAGCCAATTTGCAGATGGCAGAGCCAACTTCTCAACACACAGCAAACTTGGAGGAGCAGACACGCCCTTAAAAAAATAACTTTTTGTATTTTTTTTTCCGGGTAGGAGGTTTACTTTTCATGTTTTTTCTTGAGCTCCCATTAAAGTTGGTTTTCTTGCTTTGCACAAATGGGCCTGTTGACAGGGGAAGGAGGGCCCAGGAAGCGCATGGGTCGAACTGGGCAGGCGTGAGGGCTCAGGTCGGCTGTCGTCCTCAGAGGTCGTCATCCGATTTTCAAAAACGACTTTTTTGATGAAAAAGATAAAATGTACGCACATCTGTAACATTTGGAAAGCTATTTTCAATCACCATTCTAATGACTCTTGGCATTTTTGACTAGTAGTTTACAGTATTTTTAAAAATCAGCACAGTTATGTGTAGTCTGTGTTCTAGAAGACCTGGCAGTTTTCGGTGCACTCAGAGAGTTTCGACAGAGACGCCCAGTTGTGTCAGCCGTGCCACAGCCGAGGTAGAGAACATCTCATCGGCCCGGAGGGTTCTCGCAGTTCCCTCGTGCGGCTTTGCGCTCAGGCCCCTGGTGCCCAGTGAGCTGCCTTCTGTCCCCATAGCCGAGCTGCGTCTCTCCTGGTCTCCAAGAAAGCCCCGCGTTTTCCCACAGGTGCGATCTCACTGCGCGCGCCGTTCTCTTGCTCGCTTTTGTTTCCGGGCGTCTTTCTGACTCCCCGTCCCACCTTAGGTATCTACGCTCCCGTCCTCCCTGTGGCATCGCCTGTGGCCGTGCGGTGTTACTGTTGCTTTGACGAGTCTCTTTTGTGAGACGTTTAAGTGATGGGCCATCAAGAACTAGTTTCTGATTGTTGGCTCATTTTTGTTCTTAAAAATTCTGATCTTTTAGCGATAATTCTTGGAAAATAGAGTCTTCCCTTGTCGCGGGGACAGGGGTCACGACTGGTCCTTCTCGTTGGTCCTGTTCACTGGCCTCAGAGCACGAGTTGAAGAGGTTTTCTCGTGTCAGGTTAGTTTGAGTCCCATTCACGGGAGCGGGGACCGTCCTGCCAGAGATGGCAGCCCCTTGGGACCGGAAGAAGTGACCTGGATTCACGGATGTCCTTCCAGCTAACCCACTTGTCATCCTTCCTGAACCCGTCACATGCAAATGTCTCCTTCCCTCTTTCAAGCCACGTGTGTTTGAGAAGGTGAACGAGAAACGGGAATTCGACTCTGGCTCCCACTCATCTGTGATCTCATCCTGACGGTCTTCACGCGGTGGGTTTGCGGGGGGCGAGGGAGAGCAGAGGGCGGCCGGCCTGTAGCGTCCCCTAAACCGCGCCGCTCCTGCAGTGCCTGCTCCAGACCCCTCTGCTCTGTGTTCGTATAACCGAGCGTTTCTCAGCACACTCACATTTTCCCCTTCTTCTCATCTGAGGAGGACTCAGAAAATAGACACCAACAGTTGTAGGTAGGGGTGGCCTGCATCGTTTCCTTGTGGTCTCTGCAGCCTCGTCGCTAGTTTTGGAAGCAGTAAGAGGTGTGCTTTGTCCCTGCACGGAGCCACGTGCAGTTGGGACTCGGGTGGTTTGTTTAAGGACGCAGGAGTTTGCTGAATGAGCGGCCGCTGGAGTGTCGCGTGTGCTGGGTCGTGAGGCTCAGCATAGGCCGTGCGGTGGCCAAGTGGGAGTGGTGGCGCGGGTGTGTGGGGCCGCCCGCCGGGGCCTGGAGAGACGGGAGATCACGACCGGAGGCTCGCTGAGGACGTCCCCAGTTTTTAGGTGCCACGGGAGCGTTAGTAACATGATTAACAAAGGAGGCTGCAGGTCCCCTCTGCACGGCCAGTGTCCCCCATTCCATGAACCCTGCCCACACGCCTTTGGGGTGTGAGGAAGAGGCGCTGAGAGCCCGGCCCGTCACAGCGGCCACCTGCCCTGGGTCGCCACTTAATACGCAAGTTAAACAGAATTAAAACCTCGGCTCCTCAGGGGCACTAGCCGCAAGTGGCTGCCGCCCCAGAGAGCACGGCGTGTTCAGAACGATTGTGTCATCGTGTAAAGTGCTGCGGGACGACACCAGGCCTAGTGCACACTGACGGCCTGTCCCTCGTATGAGCCACAGACCGACTGAGGGATTCTGTTTGATCTGTATAGTGTTCTTCTCTCGAAGGTTTGTAAAGGGATGCGTCTGGTCCCACCGGCCCGGCTTCTGGGAGGGAGTCACGTTTCTGTGACTGACGCCAGACCCCACATTGGCCGCTCCAGTGCCATCTGTCTGTGCTTGGTTTCCTCACCTGTGAAATGGGGGCATCCCTGGGGACCGAAGGAGTGCACGCGTGTGAAGCCCCGGGAACGGGGCCGAGAGGGGAGCTGTGCTTACCGCCTCCATAGTGCGGCCCGGGCGGACGGGCATGCCCCCCCCCCCCGCCGCGGCACTGGGCTTGGGGCGGCCTCCTGCATGTGTCACCCTGCCCTCTGCTCTTTTGAAGCTGCAGGCACCCCAGAAAGCAGCGCCGCCGTGGAGTCCGAGCCCAGCCAGTGGGTGTGTAAAGTGTGTTCCGCCAGCTTCCTGGAGCTGCAGCTCTTGAACGGTAAGCTGGTATGCACGGGGGGCAGTGAGTCACCTGGGAAGTCTGGGTGGACTGGGCTCCAGTTTGCGCTGTCACTTCCACGCCGTCACTTTGGACAGGTGGCCGCGCAGGGCTGGCAGGATGTTCCCTGGCTTTATGTGAGCAGCTCGCTCCTGGGCCGCCGTGTAGACCCCAGCCATGTCCCCCAGAGCTGCACATGCGTGAGGACCCCAGGCTCTCTGGCAGCTCACACTTGGACACTTGGCCTGGAACAAGGCCCCCACCGCGTGCCTGGCACCAGGGCTCTCGCTCTCTTTCTCTTGGGCTCTGCGGTGTCTTACAGCTCGGGGCAGTTAAGCTCGGTGTTTTCTCCAGTCTTTCCAAGTGTGTTCAGCTGGGCAGGCTCATGGTTGGCTTGTTCTGCTGTGTGGCCAGACTGCCAGTCCCTTCCTGTGACACATGTCACGTTCTGTTGTGTTAGCTTTTTAATTTTCTTTCCCTCCCTGGACCCAGCTCCTTGAGGGCGCTCACCCAGCACAATGGCCCTAAATGTGGAACGAACAGAGAAGTAACAGCCCCTTCATGCTGGAGGCCTGAGCTGAGCCGGTGGAGATTTGCACTGGGGAGAATTGGTCCCTGACCCGAATGTGCGCACAGGCGCCGTCTGTCGCTTGCGTGTCGGTCCCCACCTGTCTCGTGGGTTGTCCCCCTCCTCCTCCTTGCCACAGCGCTGCCGTACAGCCGGTCTGGGCCTTCACTGAAGGGAGTTTGTCTGTTCTTGAACTCTGTACCCGTCCCTGCCTGCCTGGCTCCTGGGGTTCCGTAGTTTTCTTTTCTTGGGAGGTCTCGCACGGCTTTCTTCAGCTGAAAGTAAAGCAAAGATTTTTTGCTTTTGTGCAGTGTTTTTCAAGATAATATTATTTATCGCGAGTTGAGTATTTCTCAGTATTGCTCTCTAAAGGCTTCATTTTTAAGTAATTGTAGTATGAATTCATCATAAACATTGGAAAATACAAGTAAGTATAAAGAAGAAAAGGAACATTGCCCGTAGTGTCACCGTCTGGAGACTGTACCGTGATGGTAAACCCTTCCACACTTCTTCCTTGCACATACGTGTGTATGCGTGCTTATACTTTTTATAAAACCATGTGCATGGTGAACCTGCCCTGGTTTCATCACCTAATTTAGCTTTTAAAATAGTAGTCCCCTGTTTGGTGCAGTGAAAATGCTTTTCATTGCAAAAGCAGTGGAAATAAAGTTTATTTGCCTATGAGGGGGCACACTCTCAGCAAATGAAGGTAAAAACAAACAAAAATGGGGTAGGGAGTGGGCGTACTGAGGGGCTGCCTCCCGTCCTTGTGTGTTGGCTTCCCTCTCCTGCAGAGCACCTCTTGGGTCACTTGGAACAAGCCAAAAGCCTTCCCCCCGCCAGCCAGCATGAAGCAGCACCCGAGAAAGAACCAGATGTGCCCCGGGGGGAGCCTCCTGCCGTTCCCAAGAGTGTCAGTGCCACCAAAGAGCAGAAGAAAAAGCCTCGAAGGGGGAGAAAACCCAAAGCTTCAAAACCTGAGCAGCCACTAGACATCATAGAGGGCAAGGAGCCAGCAGGTGAGGGCTGGTCTGGCGGGTGGGGGGGGGGGGTGCCGGGGGGGGTGGGCCTGAGGGGGGG
>NC_048218.1:3913442-3920966 GCF_002007445.2 Ailuropoda melanoleuca
CCTCCTGCCGTTCCCAAGAGTGTCAGTGCCACCAAAGAGCAGAAGAAAAAGCCTCGAAGGGGGAGAAAACCCAAAGCTTCAAAACCTGAGCAGCCACTAGACATCATAGAGGGCAGAGCCAGCAGGTGAGGGCTGGTCCCTAGGTGGGGGCTGGTCCTGGGAGAGGAGCTAGAGGTGAGGGCTGGTCCTGAAAGGAGGAGCCAGCAGGTGGGGGCTGGTCCTGAGGGGAGGAGCCAGAGGTGGGGGCTGGTCCTGAGGGGAGGAGCCAACAGGTGAGGGCTTGTCCTAGGGGAGGAGCCAGCAGGTGAGGGCTGGTCCTAGGGGGAGGAGCCAGCAGGTGAGGGTATCTTGGGCTCCGAGACTTATCAGTGGGTGAACTCAGTGCAGAGAGGCCAGGTGGGGGTGGAACCTAGCCTTCCCTTTCTCCCCGAATCAGCTCTTGAGAGCACAATTCCCGTGTAACGCAGTGGGCGCTGCAAAGCGCTCAGGTTGTGAACACTGACCAGCATTCCTCCTGTGTCACCAGTGCCCCGACAGGACAGAGAAATATGGCCATCTCCCCTGACTTTCCTCCTTGGCTTTGCAGGAATCAGCCTTGCCCCTCCTGGGGTTTCACGTGCATCCGTCTTTCCGTGCCCATTGTCTAGCTCGTGGCACGTGGAGCGAGACTCACCCACACTGGGTTTCTGGCTGCTCCTTCTCCTTTGCTGCCCAGCGGAGTTGGTTCCTGTGTGAACGCCCCACCGTCGGCTCCTGCAGCACCTGTGCGCGGGCTTGTAGCTTGCCTCCAGGCCTGGGCTGGGCCCCTTCTCTGTGATGGTGTCCTCAGTGGAGTCTGGAGGGACTCTCACCCACTTTCTTGGGAGTTCAGGGCCCGTGGACCCTCGGTCCTCGTATGGCTTCTGCCAGCACCACGTGGTACTAGAAGACTCACGGGGTGGGGGTGGGTTCTCATCTATCGGGACCAGATGTGACGCTGAGACCCGGGTCCCCTCGCTGTCTGCGTACTGACCACTGGGTGCTTTGGTATCTGGTAGAGCCCTTGTTTCGTTTTCTGAGAGTGAGAAGAAATGCTTATTCTTTCCCGGAGTGAAAAAATACTCAGAGGGGCAGCATTCATGTAATACTTCGGGGTAGTCCGGGCTTTACCAGCTCCTGCAGCCAGCTCCAAGTTCGTGTTCTCCTCGGGCTGATAGACAGATGAATGATTTAACCCTCCCCTCCCCGAGCAGCGCCCTACTTCTCTCTACACAGGTGGAGAAGACACGAGGGGTGCCAAAAGCTTATTAAGTGATTCTTTCTCTAATTATTAGTTGCATTAGGAAGACCTAGAGCAGACAAAGTGGTAGAAACCAGGGGCTGAAATCTTTTGTGTGTTTTCCCGTATTTATTTGTCCAGGGGTTCAGGCCAGGATACCTGTTACTCCAATTATTTGGCATCTGACTCTCGTACAAAATGATTATCTGCTTTTAAACATACTCATGATGGCTTCTCTGATTTTAAAAGTTAGTATTTCCAAATCCCTGTCAGGACTCATTTAATAAGTGAAAAGATCCCACTGTGTATCACAATGTTCCAATTTTGGTTGGTAGGAAAAGGGACTGAAATAGTGTTTTAACGTGGTTTTAGGAAAAAAAATCACAAATTATAACTCCAGCGTCAAGTTAGGGATAGCATTTTGCTTTTCTAAACAGGCAAATGCGTGGGTTCCAAAATAGCACTAGTTTCTCTTTCCTCTTTCTTCTCGTGTGTATCTTGCGATCCGTGCCTACGACTCTGGCCTGGCCGCGGTCCGCTCAGGTGCGTCCTCCTGGGTGGGTTGTGATCTGTCCCCTGCCCTGGCGATGACATGGCCCGTCCCCACCCTTTCATACAGAGCCAGTGGCAGAGATCATTACGGAGGTCCCGCCAGACGAGCCTGTGGCTGCAGCGCCGGACGAGCGCATCATGGAGCTGGTTCTGGGGAAGCTGGCCACCACCACCGGCGACACGGGTTCCCTGCCCAAGTAAGTCCTGCTGCAGCCCTCAGGGCCCCGGTGTGGACAGCGCACCGCCCGGGCGGGAAGGTGCCTCCAGCAGGGAGACTGGCTCACTCCTTGGCAGGGGGGAGGGGGGGCATGGGTGAGCTTGGGGAGCAACAGGATCGTTCCGGAGCTCAGGAGCAGAGTCGTACGTTCTCTGAAAATGATTAAAAGCAAAAATTTTTTTTTATTGTAGTGAAACCTACATCACCTAAAATTTACCGCCTTAACCACGTTTAAGTGCCCAGTTCTGTGGCATTAAGTCCTTGCATGTAGCTGTGTGACCTTCACCCCCATCCACGAGCAGAGCGTTTTCATCTTCCCACACTGAAGCTCTGTCCTCCTTAAACACTAACTTCCCCCACGCCCCCTCCCACCCCTGCCTCTGCGAAGACGGGGGTACCTTGTAGGCGGGCGCTGTGTCTCCAGGCTCCTCGTAGGAGTGCGGCCGCGCAGTGTTGGTCCTTTTGTGACTGGCTGTCACACCCAGCTGTCGGATGGACCCCCCGGGTTAAGGCCAGATGTTATTCCATCGTGTGGATATATAGAGACCCTGTTTTGTTATCCATCCCTCTACCAACGGGCACCTGTTGGCTATTGTCAGCAAGGCTCTGTTATAAAACGGTGTTGTATTTGGATTTCTGTCACTTTAACACCTTGCTCTGTGTTTTTCTTTTCTTTTTTGCAAACAAGGAAAATATTTTGTATTTCGTTGATCATTTTGGGGTTAATCTTTGCTGTGACACTGAATAAGCTGGTGGTCATTTTGGGGGGCCTTTTGTGGAGTGCCTCTTGTACTTGTCACAACGTGCCTGGTCCTGTTATTTCTGGAACCTGTGCAGATACTGACAACGGGGACCAGCGTGCCATCAGGAACAGAGTCACCTGGTTCCCTGTCTACCCTGTCTTCTTGCGCAGACGATTTCTGTGGCTTACTGTCGGAAATACCTTTCGTAGGGAGAAGAAATTTTAAAAATCAGGGTCATAGAGAGTATAAAGCGGAGTAGAGAGGCTAGACCACATGAGAAAAACTGCACAGCCAGGGTTATTCTCAGCACAGACTGAGCTGCGAGCTTCCTGGCGGCCCAAGTGAAGATGCAGTCAGGTGTGTGGCTGTACAGAAAACATGGATGCCATTGTACGTTCACAGTGTCTGTCCTGTCCAGATGCCCCGGAGGCTGGAGTGGTACCCGAGTACCTTCCCTCCTTTCTCGCATGGCTCTGGGAAGGTTTGGAAGGAGTACTTTCCAAGATGATTGTGACCTTGGACTTTTTCTCCAAGGACACAGTCTGCCCCCGTCTCAACGGGTGTCTGTGTGGCCTGGCAGGTTCCCGCATCATCAGAGCACCACCATCACCCTCAAAAGGAGCCTAATTCTGTCAAGCCGGCACGGCATCCGGAGGAAGCTGGTCAGGCAGCTGGGGGAGCACAGGCGGGTCTATCAGTGCAACATCTGCAGCAAGATCTTCCAGAACAGCAGCAACCTGAGCAGGCACGTGCGCTCGCACGGTGAGTCCCTGCGCGACCGCCCGCCACGGGGATGGCCCGGGGAGCACTGCTGGAGGGGCCCCTGCCGGCGCACGGGGAGGGGCTTCCCTGGCCAGGAGGGGTTGCTGAGGACCTCGCAAACACACCCAGCCGCGGACCCGCTCCAGAGGCGGTGGGCGCTGCCCCAGTACACACCTGGAGTCGTGAACCAGCTTTTTCTTGGTGGCTCTTAGGCGACAAGCTGTTTAAATGTGAGGAATGTGCCAAGTTGTTCAGCCGCAAGGAAAGTCTGAAGCAGCACGTCTCCTACAAGCACAGCAGGAATGAGGTGGGTAGGACCCGGCTTGTGGGGCTGGCGTGGAGGAGGAGCGGGCGGTCGGCAGGACAGGCTGCCAGGAGGGAAGACACAGTTGCGAGGGAGGAAGAGGGGAGGGCATGGGGGCAGGGGTGGGCGACAGGACTTGGGAGGAGGTGGCGGGGTCCCCAGGGCTGGCGTCTGCCCTGCGGTCCCTGAACGGGGCATTCTCCCGGGGCACCTGGATGGCAAGAGTGAAAACGTGCTCATGTTCCTAAACCGCATGGGAGAGGAGCAGACAGCGGTGTGGACCGTATGCACATGGAAGATGCCAGAGTGCTGGTCGGGGGTGCATGCTGATGGGGGGCGCCCCCCGCCCTTCCCCCCGCACTAACGATGCTACACTTCACCAGGTGGACGGCGAGTACAGGTACCGGTGCGGCACTTGTGAGAAGACCTTCCGCATCGAGAGCGCCCTGGAATTCCACAACTGCAGGACAGGTGAGCGGGTGCCACGCCACGTGGGTTCTCGGGTGGCCGCGTGGAGACCGTGGCACGTTAGAACACACCATCTCACGTCTGTCCTCTGCCTCTGTTCAACTTGCTCCTGAGCAGTGTTATGATCCCGAAGGAGATGCAGGTGGAAACTTCCCATGTGAAGGGGAGCGTACCTTCTGCCGTCCTCTTAGTCTTCCAGGGAGCCGTGGGCGCCTGCATCTGCGGCTGTCGTGGGCGCCCGCATCTGCGGCTGTCGTGAAGCGGGGTGTCGTGACGCAGGGGGTGAGCAGAGGAGTGTTCTAGGGCCACGGGAGAAGTACCTGCAGGAGGGGGTGATGGCTTAGGAGGAGCGCTCTGCCTCACCGATGGAAGGGCCCCCTTCACCGTCTGCTGTCCGTGAGCCGCAGAGCCTAGGACAGGCCGAGGTTGCCGCCCTGCGTAGACCAGTTTTTCTCTGAGCCCGCTTCTGTCCACCAGGTGGAATCTCACTCACTGGTGTGCTTGGACAGGCCTGTGGCCGACGGGCCTCTGTGGGCCTGGGTGAGCATGCCAGGCCCCGTCTGGTTGAGGTCACGCTCCCCCCAGCAGGGAGCAGATGCCGTGGTGGGTGCGGAAGGGTCAGGGAATCCTAGCACGCCGGAGAGGATGGCCCAGTGGCAGTGGCCTTAGGGACCTACCAGGGCGACCCTTGGTTGTGAACTGCTGTCCTGTCGAGCCATCTGTGTTGGTTCTTGCCCCCCCACCCGTCTCTCAGAAACCCCTTAGCCAGCATTAGCGAAACCTCCACCACCCGTCCCCACGGGTGGCCAGCACCTGCTCCCCGGCATCCGTGGGGTGCCTTTGTGCGCTCGGGTCTGGGGCTCCTGTTTGCAGCCGTGGCCTGTCTCTTCACGGCGCCTTTTGCTCCCGTGACGGGGCTTCTCCGCGGCGGCATGGCTCGTCTCTCCTGAGCTCTGCCTGCTCTGCAGCGTCCGTGGCCGTGGCATGAAGTGGTGGCCTCGGAAGCTTCCAGGTGAACTGAGAGTGTGCTGCACCCCCTTCATTCTGAGCTCTGCACCCCAAGAGCCCCCTCAAATCTGGGGGAGATCCCCCCGCTGCTTCCATTGGTGAGGGTCTGTCTAGAGCCCTGGCTGCGTGTGTGGCCAGAGTCGGAATGTGGCCGCCTGTGGTTCTGCAGGAGTGCCCGTGTTGTCCCCGCGCAGTCCGGTCCCATGCCCTCTGCTGCTGGGGGAGGTAGGCTCTGCTTGTCCTCTTTTATGTCAGTTGCTCCGGACGCAGATGAAGCAGAAAGTAATAGAAGAAGTCCGAGCAGCTATTGCTGCCCATCAGCTTACGGTCCTGTTACAACAAGCATTTTATTTCATTATATAGAAGTAATAGGGCCACAGGGAATTAAAATACATTTTCTCTCTCATTTCCAAAGTTACAAGTTTCGGATGGAAAACAAAGAATAAATCTGGAAGCTGAGGTCCTTTGTGTAATGTATCGTTTGCATCCCCTTGTACTTTTCCACAGCATTCATGTTAAGGGACTGTGTCCTCCGTAGACCATTAAACCAAGGATTTCTACGACACAGGGAGAAGCTTTTTGAGATGTGTAGACAGATGGGTTTTGCTCAGGCGTTTGCTCAGCAGGACCTATCCCGGTAGCTCATCTAAGCGGTCCTCGTATTGTCCTTGACCATCCAGGCAGAGCTAGACAACAGCACAGGCTCACGCCCAAGCCCTCGATTAAAGCATGGTCCTAGCCTCCTGTGCAGCCGGCTCCCCCAGAAAATCCACCCCCCCTGGTGACCCCATACCTCCACCGGCTCCCCCAGAAATCCACCCCCCGGTGACCCCGCGCCTCCACCGGCTCCCCCAGAAATCCCCCCCCGGTGACCCCGCACCTCCACCGGCTCCCCCAGAAATCCCCCCCGGTGACCCCGCGCCTCCACCGGCTCCCCCAGAAATCCACCCCCCCTGGTGACCCCATACCTCCACCGGCTCCCCCAGAAATCCACCCCCCGGTGACCCCGCGCCTCCACCGGCTCCCCCAGAAATCCACCCCCCCTGGTGACCCCATACCTCCACCGGCTCCCCCAGAAATCCACCCCCCGGTGACCCCGCGCCTCCACCGGCTCCCCCAGAAATCCACCCCCCCTGGTGACCCCATACCTCCACCGGCTCCCCCAGAAATCCACCCCCCGGTGACCCCGCGCCTCCACCGGCTCCCCCAGAAATCCACCCCCCCTGGTGACCCCATACCTCCACCGGCTCCCCCAGAAATCCACCCCCCGGTGACCCCGCGCCTCCACCGGCTCCCCCAGAAATCCACCCCCCCTGGTGACCCCATACCTCCACCGGCTCCCCCAGAAATCCACCCCCCGGTGACCCCGCGCCTCCACCGGCTCCCCCAGAAATCCACCCCCCCTGGTGACCCCATACCTCCACCGGCTCCCCCAGAAATCCACCCCCCGGTGACCCCGCGCCTCCACCGGCTCCCCCAGAAATCCACCCCCCCTGGTGACCCCATACCTCCACCGGCTCCCCCAGAAATCCACCCCCCGGTGACCCCGCGCCTCCACCGGCTCCCCCAGAAATCCACCCCCCCTGGTGACCCCATACCTCCACCGGCTCCCCCAGAAATCCACCCCCCGGTGACCCCGCGCCTCCACCGGCTCCCCCAGAAATCCACCCCCGGTGACCCCGCACCTCCACCGGCTCCCGAGTAGCAGGTGTCAGCCCGTGGGCGCTGCATCGTTTGGAAGCATAAACGTAGACCTTGAGGGCAGGAGGTTTGTTGGCGGCAGGTTACTGTTGGGACCAGGGGTCTGTCGGGCTTTCTGAACCGGGGACGTGCCTGTGCCACGACAAGGAAGGCCACCTGTGCGGTGGCAGGCTGGGCCCGGACAGCCGGGCCCTCGGGATCGGCTGGAAGGGGCTTCTCTGCCTGCACTTGCTGGCACTCGTGACACAGAAGGCCGAAGCCCAAGGACAGCACTGCACCTTCCGCGGCTCTCAGGCCCCGGGACGTGGCCGCCGGCCTGGGAGGGAGGCTCACCTGTGCTGTTTAGTGCCAGCCTGGGACTGGTGTGTGTGAGAGTGGGGGGGCTGTGAGTGTGGGTGTGTGTGTGAGAGTGGGGTGTGTGTGAGTGGGGGGGCTGTGAGTATGGGGATGTGTGTGAGTGTGGGGTGTGTGTGAGAGTGTGGGGTGTGAGTGTGGGGTGTGTGTGAGAGTG
>NC_048218.1:3921757-3936219 GCF_002007445.2 Ailuropoda melanoleuca
GGTGTGTGTGAGAGTGGGGGGGCTGTGAGTGTGGGGGTGTTGAGAGTGGGGGGGCTCTGAGTGTGATGTGTGTGTGGTTGGGGGGACTGTGAGTGTGGGGGTGTGTGTGGGTGGGGGGTGTGAGTGTGGGGTGTGTGTGAGAGTGTGGGGTGTGAGTGTGGGGTGTGTGTGAGAGTGTGGGGTGTGAGTATGGGGATGTGTGTGAGTGGGGGTGCTGTGAGTGTGGGGATGTGTGTGAGTGGGGGTGCTGTGAGTGTGGGGATGTGTGTGAGAGTGGGGGTGTGAGTGTGGAGTGTCAATATGGGGTGTGTGTGAGAGTGGGGTGTGTGTGAGTGGGGGGGCTGTGAGTGTGGGGGTGTGTGTGAGTGTGGGGTGTGTGTGAGAGTGTGGGGTGTGAGTGTGGGGTGTGTGTGAGAGTGTGGGGTGTGAGTGGGAGTGTGGGGTGTGAGTGGAGAGTGTGTGAGTGGGGTAGGCTGTGAGTGTGGGGATGTGTGTGAGTGTGGGGGTGTGTGTGAGTGTGGGTGTGTGTGTGAGTGGGGGGTGTGTGTGAGAGTGTGGGGTGTGAGTGTGGGGTGTGTGCTAGAGTGTGGGGTGTGAGTGTGGGGTGTGTGTGAGAGTGGGGGTTGTGAGTGTGGGGGTGTGTGTGGGTGTGGGGGTGGGTGGGGGGGGGGGGGGTGTGGGGGGGGGGGGTGTGGGGGGGGGGGGGGTGGGGGGGGGGTGGGTGGGTGGGGGGTGTGTGAGAGTGGGGGGTGTGAGTGTGGGGTGTGTGAGTGTGGGTGTGTGTGTGAGTGGGGGGGCTGTGAGTGTGGGGATGTGTGTGTGAGTGGGGGGTGTGAGTGTGGGGTGTATGTGAGAGTGGGGGGTGTGAGTGTGGGGTGTTTGTCAGAGTGTGATGTGTGTGTGAGAGTGTGGGGAATGGGCCTATTACAGAGGGACCTGGAAGAAGACAGTTCTGTGAACAGTGGGAGAACTTGGGCATTTGTGCGTGTGGGCCAGGACAGGTGGCAGAGAAGGGACAGGTGGCAGGTGGGTGGAGCCCGGGGTCAGGGGAGTGACACAGTTTCCTCTGAGACCAGGGGTCAGGGCTGCGGTCAGTCTAGGTGCAGGGTGAGGGCCCAGACCGGTGGTAGTTCAGGCCCGTCTCCTTTCAGAGAGTCAGCCCCAGATGCCGTGGGAGGCGTGGGGTGCAGGGGCGAGGCAGGGGGCGCTGAGTGTGGCCTGGCCGNTCTCCTTTCAGAGAGTCAGCCCCAGATGCCGTGGGAGGCGTGGGGTGCAGGGGCGAGGCAGGGGGCGCTGAGTGTGGCCTGGCCGGGCCAGGAGAGGAGCGGTGTTTGTGTCCCTCGGCGAGGACCAGCGGGCTCGGGCCCCTCGCGCGCCGTGCTGCGTGGTCCGGTGCTTGGCCGAGGGCGGCCGCGGCGTGGCGGTGCCGTCCCTGGGCCCTGCGGCTCCCCTGCCTCTCGGCCTTCCCCCCGGGCCTCGTCGCCGTCCCCACGGCCAGGATGCCGATCCCGTCTTCAGTGTCGTTTACCTAAAAGTCGCCGTGTGTCTGCTTGCTCTCTGGACAGATGACAAGACGTTCCAATGTGAGATGTGTTTCAGATTCTTCTCCACCAACAGTAACCTTTCCAAGCACAAGAAGAAGCACGGGGACAAGAAGTTTGCTTGTGAGGTCTGCAACAAAATGTTCTACCGCAAGGACGTCATGCTCGACCACCAGAGGAGGCATCTGGAAGGTGAGCGCCGCCGCCCTGGGCGCCAGCCCGCCGAGCGGGGACGGGGGCGGTGCAGGCGTCTGCCCCGCCTCTTGGGGGGCAGTTGGCGCTGCCACCGACCGTGGAGTTCGGCTCGGGCATGGAGAGGTACCGGCGGGGCTTAATGGTGTCTTAGCGGGAACACTTGGAGACATCCTGAATGTTCCACGGTGGGGAAGAGTTAAGGAAACAGGACTCTCTATAGGATTGAATGCTGTGCCGTCCCCGAGAGCATTGTTCTCAGAGTCTTTTACTATCTTGAGAAAATGCTTTTGATATGACAGAAAGGGAAAAAAACAGCGTATGAAATTGGGTCTGGGGTATACTTTCAGCCTCGTGCATGGAGCAGAATGTTCTGGGCAGACCTGTGGGCGAGGCCTTACGTAATTCCTCATGCTGTCTGCGGGCCCCGGGTGGCCCATGCCGTCTGCAGCAGGGGTGCTGGAAACTTCCATCCATGTGGGGGACTGACAGGAAGCCAGCTGCAAGGAGGAAGGCGGGGGTCTGTGGGCTCAGCAGCGGGGTGGTATGGGGGTGCAGCATGATGAGGGGTGAAGTAGGATGGAAATGGGGGCATGGCCATGCGGGACAGACAGGAGCTCCGAGTGGGAAGGCACCTGGGTTGCCAGGTGTGTGTTGAGTGCCCCCGCCCAGCCTTTCTTAAAGGACCAGCTCAGACAGACCCTGTTTAAATTGGCATTTTTGTTGTGATCATCCTGATTATTCCCCTAAAAGCCTCTTCTCCCTTGCGGACCAGCCCTCCATAAGCAGCACTTACTGACCAGAGCACCTTTTTATAAAAGTTTGAAAAGAATCATTTGATAAAGAATTACAAATAAAGTACGTGCTTGTTGAAAAAGAAAGCAAAGTTGTGTGTAAAGTGTAACTGTCGCACACAAATGTGTGTGTATAGGTACTGTCATGCCTTTTCAAAGTAAGACGAGTCCCAGCCTATTTAAGTTTTGCCCCCACTTCTCTGCCTGGCTGTTGTTCATGTGGCTTCAGGAAATCCACCACTGTTTTTCTCTGTGACCCATTGGGTGGTTCGCTTGGGCCTCTCCAGCCACACTTGCTGGCCACTTGGTGCCTGGATGGCCCTGGGCAAACCACTGTGCCTCAGTTTCCCCCATAGGCTGGTGGATGGCTGAGCCAGCCCCTGCTCGTAGAGCCCCAAGCCCTAAGTGCCAGCTGCCGACGGTCCTGCTTGAGTCAGTGTCTCCTGACAGGCATCTGGGCTGCATTTTACAACTTGATTTTACCATGTTTTATAGCCGACACGCGAGTCAAATTATTTTCTGCGGGAATGAACTAACGTGTCTCGTGGTTTTTCCCTTTACACTGGAGCATAGTCTCAACCACTGCTTCAGCTCTGGAGCACTTTATGCCACCAGGAGACTTTGGGGAATGATGTATTTTCACATCCCGTTGGCTGGGCTCTGCATTCACTCTGTGGGATGCGGGAATGTTCCAGAACGGGTCAGCGGTGTGGAAAGAGACTGAGTGAATTTCTCTCTTTTAGTGAAAGATTCCCTGTCTCATGCAATCTTCTAAAAATCCGATTTGATCCCAGTTATGAACAGTTAGGTCTTAAAACCATAAGGAGTTCATTGTCATTTGGCTTTTCTCCCTGATCCTGATTGACCGATTAAATTTGCAAGGATGAATATTGCTATCTTTTTAGCAAAACATGTCATCTTTAAGAATCCTACCTTTGCCTCGAGCCCTTGGGTTTCAGGAAACTCCCTTCTTCAGCATTAGCTCAATGTAGCTTATCTGTACCGTCAAACCCCAAACCCCCGCTGCCCTTGTATTTTCACACATTTCGGATGCATGAACTGTGTCGCTGTTGCCTGTGGGCATGCCAGCCAGCTCTTTCCCTGGAGCCCGTAGGAGCAGTGGTCCCCACGGCTGCGTCCTGTGCTGGGGGTGCCGCTCACCCACTCATTGGTGCCACCGGCCCTGCCCCCGCTGTCCAGGCAGCCACGCTGGCTGAGTGGCAGGTGCCCGGCCCGGCGCAGGGGTGCGCCTGTGTATTCACTCTCTCGCTTGGGGGGCGGGCATTCCAGGAGTGCGGCGGGTGAAGAGGGAAGACCTGGACACCGGTGGCGAGAACCTGGTCCGCTATAAGAAGGAGCCCTCGGGATGCCCCGTGTGTGGCAAGGTAACGTGCCGTGCTCCGAACCAGGGGCCCCACCCTGCCCTGCAGCTGACGCTCAGAGCTCTACCCATGGAGTACCGGGGGAGAAAACACAGACATGGGTCATCGTGAGTGCCTCGTGCACTCGTGTCGTACACCTGTCATTGTTGTCTCGTGCCGTTGAGATGCGTCTCCCGTGAACGAGCTGAGAAGTGACTTCTCCACTGCTGGTCTTCCCCTTGCCACCGTGCTCCCCCCGAGCCTCTCCCGGTGCTCGCCCTCTCCTTAGCGCCCCTGACACATGTCCTTGTGGTAGAGGACAAGAGTGCAGGGCACCGAGGACGTGGGGAGTCCCGGGGCCTTCCCTCTGCCCCATCAGAGCTGGGCTCTGCACTTCTGTGAGAGAGAGCACTGACCCGCCCAGGCAGGACAGCACCCTTACGGGCAGGTGCCTCTGAGGCAGGCCATCTGGGGCCACATCCGGCAGTGCGGGCATCTGTCAGCATTGTGCCGGGGACCCCGTCCTGGCACTGCCATCCGGGGCACATCAGGTTGCACGTGAAATGGTGCCGTTCTTTGTGGGCGAGCGCCTTGATCTGGATGGAAGTGTGGCTGCCTGTTCCTCAGAATGCCTCACATCCCACGACTCAGGGGTTAGCAAAGATCATCCGTGTCCCCAGGACTAGAACTCCTGTCCCTCGCGTATGCAGAGCGGTCCCTGGGGCTCCCACGTGACTCTGTGCTGCCACAAGGGGGCGGTGTGTGACCACCAGCCGGCATCCTGGCGGTCTTGCTGACTCTCAGCGGCACACAGCCCCCAAGAGCACAGGGCGCTGGGGATGAAGCCAGGGTGCACCCCTGGTCTGCACACTAGAGAAGCGAAGGCCGCCAGCAGGTGGCCAGCCAGGACGAGGCCCAGCCTGCAGGCACACGGTACAAGTGCCATTACCGCATCTTTTGACCTTCTCAAGAGAGAAAATGGAAATCTGTGTTTCTGTGTGAAATTTCCTGACTCCTTTCAAACCACAAAGCAAACAGGTCTGCAGGATGGAAGGACCTGTGAGCCCCATGTTGGGCCTCTGCCCTGGAGCTGTGGGTTTGGGGGCCGGCAAGGCTAGAGGGAGGGGAGCGGTGTGGGGGAATATTCTCAGGAGCCCTGGCAGCCAGGCCCAGCCGTGCACGGGGCAGGGGCGGACCTCCTGCTCTGCTCACCCTGCCTGCTCTCCACCTGGACAGAGCCCATGTCCGTATGTCCTGCTCACCCTGCCTGCTCTCCGCTAGGGCAGAGCCTGTGCCCATGTCCGTGTGTCCTGGTCAACCTGCCCACTGATCACTGGCTCTGGGGGATCCTGGGCACCGAGTCCCTTTGATTCCTTTGGGAGATCATGTTCGTGAAACCAGCTAGCTCTGTGACTGACATTCAGTTTTATTCAGTGAAAATTCATTGCATTTGCATAGATGGTCTAGACCCAAAGCGGAAGAGCTAGAATGTTTCTAACAGTGAATTTTTGGCTGCTTCCAGTGACTCTTGTCTTTAACCCTGTCTGCCTTGAGAAGACAAGGATGTTGGCTGACACCTGCTGCCTCTCCCCTCCCCAGGAGTCCTGCCTTCCCTACCTCTCCAGTCTGCTTCCCACCCAGCATCCCAGAGCTGTGGTCACAGGGTGGTTGGCCCCAAGTCCCCTGAAAATCTGGAAAAGAGATGTCCCATGAAAACGCTAGCCTCCCATTCCTCGTGAATCGTTTCCCTTCATTCATCTCTTGTGTTCTCCTGGAGCGCGTGGGGTCGGACAAGCTAGAGGAGACCTGCTGTCTGGGTTATGTGGCCCTTGGGACTCCAGACGGATGCTCTCAGACCAGGGGGGGCCTGCAGGTGGCATTGGCTGCTGTCCCGGCCCTGGAGCTCTTCGCCAGAGGGCACGGGGCCACAGCATCCTAGCCCGGCCCCAGCGGACGAGTAGGGGGCTGCGCATGAGCCTCCATGCCCATCACACTAGACCAGAAACAGTGAGATGGGGGAGTTGGCATGAATTGTGCCTGAAGCCCGGTGCCCAGACTGACGGTGGCACTCTCCTCTGGTACCAACTTCCAGAAGATCACGGCCCTTTCTGTGATTCACTGGCTTCTTGAAAGTCCCCGTCCTAGGGAAATATTAAAGCAAGCAAATAAAATGGAGCCGGGTCCCACTGGTAGTAAAGATGAGAGGACAGTTGGTTCTGGAATAACATGTAGGCTCGTATTTAGACGCTCGTTTGCTCACATTCACCGGTGACTCGGCCCCGAGGTGGGCACCGGGCGGTGTCCGGTGCATCCCTGCCTGGTTCCAGTGTGTCAGTCCTGCCCCTCTGCCCACAGGTGTTCTCCTGCAGAAGCAACATGAACAAACACCTGCTGACCCACGGCGACAAGAAGTACACCTGTGAGATCTGCGGCCGCAAGTTCTTCCGCGTGGACGTGCTCAGGGACCACATCCACGTCCACTTCAAGGTGCCACCCCGCGCCGCCCTTGCCTGGGGAGCTCGCGTGGCAGCATGGCAGGCCCTTGTGCTCAGCACCCTAAAATGCTTGTCCGCTTGGCCTCTCTTCGGATGGGCTTCCATGACCCTCTGTGGCATCTTGGGCCCCAGCGGCAGGGCTCACCTTACAGTTCCCCCCTTCTGGGTGCTTCCTGGTGAGGACCGTGAGGAGGTGGTGGGAGCCGGGGGCAGTGAGGATTCGGGGTCACCCTTAAGGGCAGAAGGGCCGATCCATGGAGCAAAGGAGGAGATCCTAGGTGGTACCAAGGCCAGATAAAGATGGCGAGCACGCGCCCTGGAGATGCACGCCCGCCCCTGGCGCAGTGACCATTCCCTGGCGGTTCCGGCCCCGGGTGTGGGTTGGAGTTCACTGGGCAGGTGGGAATCAAAGGCAGGAGGGTGGGAGGCCCCCCCAGTGCAGGGGCTGAGGCATGTGGACAAAGGAGGAAGGGCCCAAGAGTGTCTGGGAGCCTCGGCCAGGGTTGGGGGAACTTAGACCTCAGGCCACCCCCACCTGAGCCTCAGAAATGGGGGCCCTGAGACCTGCCATGGAAGGACAGTTTCCTGAGGATTAAATTAGACCCAGCGGAGGCGAAAGGCCTGGCTGGTGTGAGCACCCGTGGAGGCTTGGCGCCCCTCAGGTGCTCGTCCTCGGGCAGCGTTCCTCCGGAGTGTGCTGCTATTTCTCTGCTGATGGAAAACAGGGGGACTTGAGTAAGAAACAGAGCAGTAGGCCCTTGTGAAGACCTGCCCTCTGCTTCAGGAGGGACAGGGAAGAGACAGGATAGCAAACTTTCCGAAGGAAACCCATCCACTTTTCTGAGAATCCTAAGTTTTGTTTAAAAATGAAACTTGGCCAGCGGTGTGCGTGACCCTGGCGGCCTCTGCTGGGAAGCGGGCAGTGTCGAGGAGGGCGGACCACAGGTCTGCTGCAGCCATCGGGGGTGGGGGGTAACTCCGAGGCAAGGCCTCCTCCGCTCCGCGCTGGCCGCTGACCCGCTGCATGGCCCCCTCTCAGCTGCTCATCTGGGCCTCTCTAGCCTGTGATGTGACTAGCGGAGTGTTTCTCACAGTCTTTTTCAGAGCAGTGAACGGAACTTTAGGGTGACCCTTGCCAGGTCACATGGAAAGAGGCCTCAGAGACGACCGATCCCATCCCACGGGGCAGGCACCACCATAGCGGTGGGGGACCCTAGCGTTCCCCAGTCCAGGCAGTCCCGGGCCAGGCTTGAACCCAGGGATGCAGGCAGAGGCCTGGTAGGCTTGGCTGCCCCCCGCCCTCACCCCTCGGAGCACACCAGCCCCAGGCCGGGCAGAAGTGTGTGAATGCGGGCAGGAGCCTGGCGGGCTTCCCGCCGGGACATGGGGTGCGTGCAGGGGCCCAGGGAACCCCAGGCGAGGCAGCAAGCAGGCCCCGGGTGGGACTTCGTTTGGCGGAGAGGCGCTGCCTTCTCCGTGTGCGGCAGTCCCGTTCCTGCTGGGGCGCGACTAACGCGTCTTCGCTTCTGCGACCCTGTGCTGCAGGACATCGCACTGATGGACGACCACCAGAGGGAGGAGTTTATCGGCAAGATCGGCATCTCCTCAGAAGAGAACGACGACAACTCAGACACGAGCGCGGACTCGGAGCCTCACAAGTACAGCTGCAAGCGGTGCCAGGTACCTGCCGCCTCCCACCCCGGCCATCGTCCTGCAGAGGGAGGCCTGGGGGGCCGGCCCGCACCCGCGGCTCCGCGGGTGGGGGTGGGGGGTTCTCTTCACGGGACCACAGTCTCTGACTGGGGACCGGCCTGCAGGCGGCCGAGTGGCTGACCCGCGGGGGGACCCGTGGCTGAGGGCCGTGCTGCACGTTTGCCACAGCTTCTTGCTGGGTGAGCGCTGGTCCCCGCATTAGGCTTCACTGCTCGGGAACAGGGAGCTCGCGCTCTGTCCAGCCTGGGTTCCGTGTCATGCATGAGTGGTGGCAGCTGTGTGCCCGTCACGGCCCCTGGCCGGGCCCCCATCAGGGTGGGTGAGAGAGCGGAGGTCAGGTGGGGCGGAGCCAGAGAGGGCCCAGGGGTGGGCTGGTCCGGAGGGCAGGTCAGCTGGCGTCCACCTCCTGCTCTCGCCCCCACTCTGCACTTTAGAGGCATCCCTTTTCGTGCGGCCGGGGCGCCTCGGCGCTCGGCGGGGCCGTCCCCCATGGGAGGATGGGAGGCCGGGTGGTGGCGTGAACGCGTGCCCGTCGGCAGCTCACCTTCGGCCGGGGGAAGGAGTACCTGAAGCACATCATGGAGGTGCACAAGGAGAAAGGCTACGGCTGCAGCATCTGCCACCGGCGCTTCGCCCTGAAGGCCACCTACCACGCGCACATGGTCATCCACCGCGAGAACCTGCCGGACCCCAACGTGCAGAAGTGAGGAGGCCTCCCGGGGTGGGGGGGGGGCACGGTGCCTGCAGGGAGGCAGGTGCTCTGACGGGCGAGTCCGTCTCCTCGGGGAGCCCCGGGGCCGGGTCCTGAGGGAAGCATGCCCGCCTCGTTCATCCTGTTCATTGTCGGCCCCGTCTCCCTCACCCCCCTGGCCTCACAGCACAAGTCGGCCGCATCACAGAGTAACTGTGATTCTCAGCCTGCCTGCAGAACCCGCAGAAACCCCTTTTCCCCACCGTAAGCAGGTTCCCGGGACGCCAGCCCCGCATCTGCTGTAGCCCGCAGTCGGCACTAGGTTCGGGCGTGAGCAAGGGGCCGTCCCATGTAGAGGCTGGAGTAGCCGGCTCAGGCTGCCTGACACGGGGCCACTGGGCAGCCCCAACAGTGACGTGTACTGTCTCAGTCCTGGAGGCCGGAGGTCCCAGACTTAGGGGTGGGTGGGGCTGGGTCCTTGGAGGGAGCAGCTGTTCTGGGCCTCCGTCCTTGGCGGGTAGACCCTGCCTTCCCCGTGACCTCACGTGGTTTTCCATCCATGCCCATCTGTGTCCTAATTTCTCTTCTTTGTAAAGATACCCGTCCTACTACCCTGCCCACCCTGATGACCTTGTGTCTCACGTAACGACCTCTGTAAAGACCCTGTTTCCAAATGCGGTCAGAGTTGAGGTACTGAGCGTCAGGGCTCTGGCCTATGGATTTTGAGGGGCACAGTTCAGCCCTCTTGGAGGTTAAAATCCTCGTGTCTCTTGCCCTCCATGTAGCCTCTTTTTTGCCTCCCCTTTGCTGAGGAAGGGGTCGGGGAGTGTGCACCCTGCTGCTGCCAGGCCCGCCCTGAGCTCCCGTCCGCTTGCAGGTACATCCACCCGTGCGAGATCTGCGGCCGCATCTTCAACAGCATCGGGAACTTGGAGCGGCACAAACTCATCCACACAGGTAGCGCCCTGCCACGGGATCGGGACGGGACCGGGGTGTCCCCGTGCTCCCTGCTCCCGCACTCACACGCGCCTCCTCCATGCCTTTCTCTGGCTTCTCCCGTCCTTGGGCCCTTGCCACCGCTCCCGTCCCCAGCACGGCCCCCGACCCATGGCCCCGGGTCCTGGGGGACTTTCCCACTGCCAAGGAGCCCACAGTAAGCTTCCCTGGAGGCCGAGGGAGCACCGGCTGCGGCATGCTATGCTCCCGCCACCACGCTTCTCTGTCACTGCCCTTGTGCGGTGACCATGGATGCAGGTCCGCGCATTGACCCCACGCCGTGACCACGGGTGCAGGTCCCCACGTTGACCCCGCGCGGTGACCACGGGTGCGGGTCCGCGGGTTGACAGTCTGATGCACTTGTCGTTCAGGTGTGAAGAGCCACGCCTGTGAGCAGTGTGGGAAGTCCTTCGCCCGGAAGGACATGCTGAAGGAGCACATGCGCGTGCACGACAACATCCGGGAGTACCTGTGTGCTGAGTGTGGGAAAGGTATGGGGATGTGGGGCCGGGCAGGCACAGAGCTGGGAGGGTGCAGGGGTTGGGGGGGTGCGTGGGGCGAGGCTGGGGGCCCGGGGCTGTGCGGCAAGGGAAAGTTACATATGGGAGCGTGGGGCCAGACGGGCATGGGCTGTCACCTGCGATCACAGCCAGCACCTCGGATCTGGGGAGCCCAGACTTGACTCGTTTGTGTCACAGAAGGACAGGATGCGAGGACAGTGTTTCAGTGAGAAGTTAGAGGACAAATAGGGTGGTCTGCAGGGCAGAGAACATGAGTTCAAGGCACAAATAAATCATTTTTAAAGTGCGGAAGCAGCCCAGCCAAGGGTTGTCTGCGGCACCAGATGAGTCTAAGAACCGCTGTGTGTCTGCGTGCATGTGCAACATCCCCAGCTCTCACCGCCTGCTGACTGGAACCAGCTACGTGTTAAACAGCGGTTTATTGTGACCAGTGATGACTGTGACCTTCAGTTTAATCAGGTGAACTTAGTTGAATAATAATAAACTTCTTAACAAGATATCTCACATCTGTCAGTAAAATGAGGGGGAAAAAGTCATCCTACTACGTGGTAAATTTTTAAGCCATTTCCATTTAAACTCAGAGTGGGCACTGAGGTCAGAGCCACGTCTTACAATGTTATGTACCTGGTCGTATTAGAGGTGTGTTTAGTATTAAGTTTTGTGATTTCTTCCATGAATTCTGAATGCTTTCACAAGTGCTGGTGTTAGTACTTGGGCTAACACGTTATTTCACACACTCTAAATCATTGGTATGGTCGTTTTGCTTTCAGATTATAGTCATTACCACATACAAGCAAATGCTTGTGATTATCTGTTTTTTCCATACTTTGCTTTTTATTTACTTGGAAATTCACCTTAGAGAGTTTTCATGTCAGAATAGGTAAAGCTGACTTAATTTCACTCTCAGAACTGTGATAGGGTTCTATCCTGCAGATTCCAGACCCTTTTACTTCTATAGTGAGGGCTTTTTTTGTGTATAGTCTGCTTTCATTATAAACAGTGTTGCAGGAAACATTCTTGCATACTGTTATTTCACGTTTGTTTCCTAAAAATCCTAGACCTGACTGGGATTTATTCAGGGGAGAGACTGTTAGGAGTGACGTGAGTCCTGGCCCCAGCAGCAGTTTCGGTGAGCAGAGAGGGGAGGAGTCAGGAATCGCAGGAAAATACCTTGTTCAGAACCACTTGGCATGCCGCGAAGTACTTGGGACGGGCCTTGCGGAGGCAGCTGTGTGGCCTGCATGAAGAAAGCAACCAGGCATTTAAAGATGTAAAGAGGGCCAGCCCCGTTCCAGATTTGGGAATTCTACTAATTTAAAAAACCAGCAGCTGGTGCAGAGTAAGTTGTAAATGTGATGCAGAGTGAATCCAAGTCCCAACAGAGAGAGGCTTAAAATTTCCACGGGGTGGAAGTCATGTTTATTTCAAAAATGTTGGCAGATCTTTTTTAAAATGGAAAGAGAAGCATGGTTTGTCACCAACGCGGGCTGTGATGGGGGTGTCAGAATGGGGAGGTGAACTCTGTTGTCTTTCCTTCTGTGCATTTTCTTTTTATGAGCATGCGTTATTTGGTGAGGGGGAATCAAGTTCATTTTAGATGCGTGTGGGAGAGAGGTGCAGGACTGGGGCAAGACAACAGGCATTGGTTCTCTTCCATTCATCTACTCTGCCACGAACCCATCAAGACCAGAGCCAAGATGCCGCCGTGCCGGGGACAGCCTGGGGGCAGCCGGTGCTGGCGACGGGAAGGAGGCCGGCACACACTGGTCGTCTTTGGGTGGGAGCATAAACTGGTACAGTTGGGTCGGGCTGTGGGGCGCTGTTAGCTGCAGTTGGAAATGTATCTTGTTTATTTTTGGTGCAAAGATCTAATTGCAGCTTAAACATAGTGTAGCACTCTTTGTGACAGAGAACAGCTTGAAACACTGAGCGACTCTTTCCGTTGGCCTCAGGGCCCTTGCACTGGCTGTTCCCTCCACCAGGAATGCTGTTCCCCCAAGTAGCTCCCGGCCCCTCCCACACTTCTTCCAGATCACTGTTTAGATGCGTGCTCTGAGGGGACCCCCTCCGTCCCACAGGATGAGCTCGCTTTTGCGTCACTTCCATTCCTTCTTTTCCCGTCCCTGCTTCATTCTACTTCTCTCCCTCCCTTCCCACGTGGCGCCTGGCCTCCGTTTGGCCCTTTCCCTGTGTAGCTGGGGCCTGGCTTGGTGCACAGCCCAGCCTCTGGCACCTGGAGCAGAGCTGGTCCCGTGGCGGGCACTGGCGTGGCCGGTGCCTGTTAATGGACAGACACCAGCTGGGACTGGTACTTAACTGCTGAGAGCAGCGTGATGGTGGCTTTGTCCCGGCCGGGCCAGATGTCGAGGCGAATATCATGGCAGCACAGACCAAGCTGACTGCACCGTGGAGGGGCCGTTCTGCGTGACCCAGCACGCTCAGCAGGGTCCCCGGGTGCCTGTGTGACCTGGCAGCGCTGCAGAGGGCCACCCTCAGGGCTAACTTCTTGTCACCGGTAGCTTTTCCCTGAGTGTGTGGGATTTTGATGATCAAAAAATTAGAAATAAATTTTTAAGGGGAAAACGCTTTTCTGAAGTCAGCACTGGGCCTACCTGTGTCTTCCCATCCTGTCGCCTTGGAAGCTGGTTCTAGTGGACGGTCATTTCAGAGACTTCTGCTCCCTCTGCTGGCTCAGCTGTGCCTGTTCTCTTCTCACAGCATACCCGGGCCTGGGGTTCCTGCAGGCAGAGTTCGGCCAGGCCTGGGGTTCCTGCAGGCTGGGTTCGGCCAGGCCTGGGGTCAAGTAGGCCTGTTTCAGTCAGGCCCATGGTTCATGCAGGCCCAGTTCAGCCAGGTGTGGGTTCCTGCAGGCCGGAGTTTGGCCAGGCTTGGGTTCAGTAGAGGCCAGAGCTGGCTGAGACCCACCACAGTCACCAGGATGGGACTCTTCAGGCACAGCAGTTCTTTTGCTGCCCTTACCGAGGGCTGTGCGAGGAATAGTCTGCGCCTGCCCCATTCCGTAGCCCCTCCAGGCCACTTTCTGGGTGGTGCTCAGCGAGCTGTCCACGGCCTCTCGGCTGGTTCAGCGTGCGTCCTGCAGGATTGGACGCAGTCGGCTTTGTGCGTGCAAGCCACCGCCCACCTGCTCTGCAGCGCCCTCGCCCACACTGCGGGCCCACCAGCCCTGCCCCCGCAGTGCTGCCTACCTAATTCACACCTTGTGCCAGGACCCCCGCCGCTGACTCCCGCCCCTGTACCGGCACCCCCCCCCACCGTGCCACTGACTCCTGCCCCTGTACTGGGACCCCCTACCGCTGACTCACAGTCTATACCAAGGTCATCCCTTCTCGACTGGCCCAGTTAGTGAGGTCATAGTTTATTTCATCTTCTTTAGCATAGGTACGTTTAACTAAAGGCGGGTTGAAGGTCCGCGTCTGCACCATAGAGCATCTGACTTCCGGAGGACTGATTTCTAGTCTCTGTGTTCACACCGCCTAGCGCCCCAGCAACTCAGGCAGGCTAACGCCCCCTCAGAGATGACTCAGCTGTGTCACAGTGCTCTGATTTGCCCCGTTGTACTGAGCACTGACCCTCAGGTCTGGGCAGGCCCCTGATAAGGTGAGCTGTCTAGATATGGACAGTAATCTCTAAGGGCCTCTGAGGGCATAAGTGCCCATCTTGCCACTGGTGGAGGGGGTCCTCTAGGAGATTCACCCCCACGCCCTGACCCCCACTTCTCTTGTTCTACACCCACTGAGACCTGTGCCTGCCCAAGGGCCCGGGTCACGGCACCTGTGGGGGGTTGAGGCACTGGGTGGGGAGGGGTACATACTGTGGGGGGTGGTCTAGGTGTGGGGTGGGGGTGCAGGCACTGTGGGGGGTGTCCTGGCCCAGGGTAGAGGGACAGGCACTGCTGTAGGTCTGGATCATGGACACTGGGGATATTAGGGTGCAGGCACCATAAGGGGTCCTAGATGCAGGTACTGCGGGAGGTCGGGGGGGGGTACGGTCACCATGGGGGGTCCTGGATGCAGGTATCCTGGGCGTATCGGGGTGCAGGCATTGTGGAGTGTCCTGGATGCAGACATCGTAGGGGGTGTGGGATGTGGCACTGTGGGGGTGTTGGGGTGCAGGCGCCATGGAGGGGGCGTGTGTGGG